>NW_019388446.1:0-6867 GCF_000671375.1 Centruroides sculpturatus
AGATAACATTTTTGTTAATGGATGAAGTAGATTATATTTGGATGACAGTTTAATTTTCAAAGATAATAGGGATGAACTTTGATGATGATGTTTCGGTACAACATTATTTTTAAGCGCTTATTTTTTCTAATGTTTAAGGTTTCTTTATCTGTCTGTACGTCTGTCCGTCATTGTCATTAAGAACTTTTTTTTTTTGTACTAAAAATGGAAATATTTCTGGTGACAAGTAACGAATTAATTCAAAGATTTCTAATGCTAGAAAATGAAGAGAATTTAGTATAATTCTTAATGAAGTACAAGAGAAAGTGACAGGAGTAAAGAATATGAAAGAAAAACTCGAAGATAATTTTTAATTTCAGAAAATTTGTCTTTTTCTTCTTCTTCTTCTTCTTCTTCTTCTTCCAAAGAAATTGCTTCGGGGTTAGTATTTATGAAGAGAGCGAACAATAAAAGGAATAGAAAATGACTAACAATAATGATAATAAGTCTATTATCTTACTTTATATTGCACTTCGTTTATGCCCCTGGCAAATCAGTTACAACAATAAATGGTAATCATTTTCTGTATTCTCTATTCGCATTCTTTTTTTTCCTAGAGAACACACTTAACTTGTATGGGTTAAGTGTGTTATCTGTCGAATACGTAACGTTACAATAATTGAAATTTCATTACCGAAGAGCCTTATCGTGTATAAATTACTAACAAATCTTCATTTTTAATTACTACGAAACTCGAAAAGTTTATGATTAGTGATGTTTCGATCGTTGAAACCATTATCTTTCCCGTGTTTAAATTCTTGTCCTTTTGTGTGGTATTATTGTTATATTGTCGCTCATTCTTTTATGTGTTCGATATATAAATAAAAGAAATCATATCAACTACACAACACGACAGATAAAATGCTGTAGATACAATCGCAGAGATAGAAAACACGCCATGTAAAGTGATTCTATTTTCATAAATTGACTCCAAAATTTCATTATATGAGGTTATGATCTAACTTATCAAGCCTCAATTGTACAGTCGACCCCTCTATAACACTGTTGATTATTCCGTTTTATATGAATTCCATGTTGTACGAGTCACTTAGATTTTACAAATACGTGTGCCGGGCTGTGAATGGCTCACGTATTTGTAAAATCTAAGTGGATCGTACAACATGGAATTCATATAAAACGGAATAATCAACAGTGTTATAGGGGGGGTCGACTTGTATGTTACCTGAAAGACTTATCTATGTTTGGAAGACGAATACGTGAAATTTTGTGATGGCGATTCAAAATTTCAGTGTTTAAATTTCAATTTCACACTACAAAGGCTCAAATTGCTTGTAGGATTATAATTATATGGGTGTTTAGCGTGTCAATGTAACAATTGTATGCAGCACGATGCTCAGAATGAAGATAACAAGGAGAGAGAGAGAGAGGAATTATTAGGGGGTATCATCACGTAATTCGATCGATGTTAACTCCATTATAGACCCTTTCTATAAAAGAAATAGGTAGCCGGAAGGATATAGTATAAAAAAAAATACAATTCTCTCGATCTGACATCGTTTAAATCATATACAAGTTTAAAAAAATCGTTACATGACTTTGAAATCGTGGAAAAAATATATACGTTGTATCTCTTTAAAGTGAAATAACTTGGTGTTTTCCCTTTCTTTAAATGGTGGAAAGTAAACTTGCGATTAACATCAGCACGCGTGACTAGAATTGTTTAAATTAAAGGTGTTAAAGTTATAATTATTTTAATAAAATTCACGAAACAATGTAGTAAAAGTCACACGAATTATAGCATAAAAGATTAAAACACTGTAACAAATTTCTAGATTTTAGTGAATCGATATTGTATAATTCTTAACAATGATGATTGATGATGTTTAAGTAAGTTGCTATATAAATTTTTCCATCAGTACAAATGGAATTCTAGAATACATCACGCATTTCTACAACTATCCCTTTCATATATTTTACCTTACGAAATTTTGACTTTAAAAATATTTATCCCGTTTTTAAAATTTATATAAGAATTTTCTATACAGTTGCTACTTCAACGTTTATATGTAAGTTTGATAAAGAGTCGATTAGATAAGGACGAAAATGGTACTACTCTTCAGCATCTTCTGCTGGAAGATGCCGAAAAATGTGTCGGTATAATAAGGTTGATATCCATTTAAAGATGAAAATATCCCTTTAAATTTAATAAAAATATATTCCTTATTTTCATCTTAATCGTCGTGAGAAGTTCTCACTCTGGTTTTATTTCTAGCATTCTCCTTTAATCATGGCTCCATAATTTGCTATGAATTGGTACCACTTCAACGTGTTATTAATTAATAACATAAATGGAATTTTGTATTACTTTTTACTGTCATTTATAATAATAGAATACTTCATTCTTCTTAGTTTAAAGTACAGAAAAGTAGTAATGGTTACTTGCGAAACGAAGAATGTTACATTGATTAACGAGGAAATATAAACAGATAAGGCGTATAAAAATATTTATATAATAGAAAATTGTCTATTTACGAAAAGAAGAATACGTCCTCCTTCGAACTTAATACGTCAGGGATGTAGCAAATCTATTTTCAGTGGGAGTAACGACGATTCTCGATATTCTTTTTTTTTTCCTTGGCATATTCCACTCTCTTAATAAATCTTGATAAAAAATCCACAAAATAAACCTTTGGCTATCGCCTGCAACATGTTCCATTTTAAAATTGTATGGCTCGTTCGAGACTCCATAAATTTCGGTGTTTTGACACTTGTTTTCTCCGTCACGAGTCGAAGGTGGAAGTTAAAATGTTGAATATTCTTCCAAATAGCCGAAGAAACTCCATCTTAGAAGAAAAAAATGTCTTTTAAATATTCTTTATTTAACTGTATTGTTTATTCAATTGAGCCTGGTGTTTGCTTGTGTGTGTGTGTGAGCTTTAAAAATAGAAATTAAGTCGTTGATATATGTGTAGGAGATCAGAATAGAAGAAACAATTGAGAAGATGCTACAAAGATTCACATTAGGTAGAAGATCATGCAATTTATATATACAACTTCCTAATTGAAATAGTAAGGAAGTTATATACGTTACAAATTACACTTCTGTAAGTGAAAACTTTCTCTTAAATGGCTAATAACTGTATAGTTTCCTCTTTAAATATAGTTTATCTCCCTTAATGATTATGTAGAGTATCATCCGAAATCACTTATAGTTTGTCTCTGGATGATTGGCATTTCGTTTATACAATTTTAAATACATTCTTTCACTCGTTCTACGTACTTTTCCTGTTAACTTTTTACATTTTTTTCACGTTTCACATTGTGTAATTCTTAAAAGAGTTAAAACTTTGTAAATTTTTCAGAGAAACAAATGAATGGGATGCAATTAAGACAAGTTGATGAAAATGGGCGTTATACATAATTCATTCGAACCGGTTTAAAAATAGAGAAATTATTTACTATGGAAACTATTTAAACGGTTGATTAATAATAATAAACTTTGTTCTATTAATATACAATACTCTAGAGGTGGTAACATCGCGTGCGAGAGTAAAATTTGGTATCGAAGATAATAGAAAGATTCGAATCGATAATGTTATTTTCTCTTTTATTTTCTTTTCTTACAGCCATTAATTTTTTTTTAAAGAAAATTATTCATTATTTTTTTCTATTTGTTTCTCTATTTATTTAACATTGTTTTACATTCAAATTACATCAGTTAGACAACTCGATATACTCTGATTTTTTTTTCTGTGTTTATAAAACTTGAAAAACACGTTGAAACTACAGTTCGAGTGAGAAAAATCAAGACCAAAAACATGATCCAGGGTTATCCCTGGATCATGTTTTTGAGGATCATGTTATCCAGGGGTTATCCCTGATGTTATCCAGGGTTATCCTTGGATCATGTTCTTCAGGATCATGTTATCCAGGGGTTATCCCTGCATCATGTTCTTGGTCTTGATTTTTCTCTCCTTACATTGTCTTACTGGATTTTTTATGAAATGTCCACAAGAGTTTACATAATAATCTTCAGTTTACTACTCCAAAGCTTAATCCTTAACCCCTAGACAGAAACAATAGTAAAAGTGAGTAAAACTATTGCATTCATACAAAAATCTTTCTGTATTGTGAACACAGATTCTATTGTTTCTAGCCCTGTTAAACACAAAAACGAATTTGTTTACGAAATTCTCGACAAGACAATATAGCTAATGTCAGTTCGAATGGAGGTAAGCTGTTAATATATCCTTTGACTTATCCAAATTATCGATTAAGTCTTTGTAGTAGGGTTGCTATGGCATCTAGTTAGCCTCTACCTTTCCTAAACCTTATCGATTAAGGTCGAATCTTACGTTTATCTCAATAATTTATACCCTTATTCACTGATAATGATCATATTTTATAATTATCATATCACTTTCCTTTATGCCATAAGTTTTAATAAGTCTCTCTCTTAATTAAAACGGGTGGGAAACTTGCGAGTACCTCTTTAAAAAAATAGAAATAATTTAAATATTTATTAAAAGGAAAGCAGCGATTTCCTCGAAATTACGTTGTGTTCCTTGTCTCTTCGCAGTAAGACCTCCCTGAAAATCCTTGTGTCGTATTAAAGAAAAGAAAAATATTATATTCTCTTCTCGATTTAATTTTTCAAGCTTTAGATTCCACTGTAGAGTTCACGTTCGTTTGTCTGGCGACTACTTCCATTAGATATCTTCGATCGTGCACAAAATTTCGTGCCATATCTCTTAATGGTCCTGTATTCGACTTATTATAGAAAGTTATACGACTTTATTTGGCTCGGTAGATAGGAAAGGAACCGCTCTTGCCAAAAAAACAGGGCGACGAAGCTCCATAAACGATAGAAAAATCGCATTTATTCAATTCATATTTAATTCTGGTTTGTATAACGCATCTGAATACGTGGTATTCGGATGATAGAAAGTACTGTACATTATATTCGGTGTCGTGTTTGATGGAAGGTTTGGGAATTTGATCGCAATTCATGTGACTTTTGAGCGAAATATTTCTATCGAGGACATCTAAGATAAAGTTACAACTGTATGGTATGTATATATCTACTTAGTGTTTCCACCTGCAGAGATTGCTACCGTAACATCACTTGCCAGGGATGCTGCTATGGCATTAGTGGTTTACTAAATGGCTAATACTTATATAAATCCGTTTCTTTCGGCTTCAACGAATAAAAACCTAGTTTCATTTAATAGAATGATTACGTCACTGGCAAGATAAGCCGTTTCTAGCAGATGGTGCCATTTGTAGTACTACCAAATTGGTATCTTGTAAATTGGCCACTTGCCTCTCCTCCTATCTAAATCCGTGCAGAATACAACTTTGCAAAGGATAAAGATCGTGAATAGCCTCTTCTTCTATCGACTGTTTTCGAACATTTTACAGCTTCCTTTGTCAGGATCTTTTAGTTTCGTGAAGAATGCTGAATTTAGGAGAACAGAATTCCCCGATATGAGATGAAGAAAGCAACTTTTGAAAAATGGCATTCGGATGTGAAGCAATTCACCATTTAAAAAAAAAAATAAGCTAACAAATAACAATCTGTAAGTTTGTTTCGGTCGAGATGCCGGTTGTTTTTTTTTTCTTTTCAATGTATGTTTCGTGCTCCCGGTGTCTTCGGAGAAGGAAACAATTGAATTCATCAAACACAACCTTTGCTCGTCATCCAACAGCCTCATCGATCGCTTCAACTGAAAAGACGTTATTATCTATATTTATACATAGGAGGAATCCCGCACGGAAATAAATAACTAAAGAAAAACTTCGGTTCCGGTCAAGCTAATTAATAAGAAGTCACTTATTTTCGTAATGGAGAGTCGGTTGTTCGGTGCCAGCTGCTTCTGACACAACCGTTTACCTTCAACTCCTTTTTTTTTTCATCCGTATCTGTTGGCAACAATCCCATTTTCTCATCATCTCTAGCCGTCAGGTAGAACGACAAATAGCAGTTTAATTATATGGTTGATGGTAACAACCGACTCTCGAGTGGCATCTGACCACTTGCGACTAGACGTTTCGCTTGTCCGACCCAGTGCAAAAACCTATTTGCTTGACATTTCGTGAAAAATTCTGTCATTTTGAATTTCATTCTTCCACAATACTCGATAAATATGTATTGCTTCATACAGAATGGTAAATCGGGAGGGTAAGAAACTAGTCGAAATTATTTACAGTTGATTGGAAAGCTCGATTCAAAACCATCCATGGCTCGAACTGTACCATTCTCTGGTTGAAAATAGTGCTTTCTTTGTTCTGTAAGGACTGTGGGGGGTCTTTTTTGTGCTCATTCCGGGTTTCCACAACACCCGACCAAGCCCAGTCGGGTGTTGTGGGACGTGGCCATGACGTAGGAATCTTTATGGACAACAATTCAGCAAGCTTTCGTGGGCCTTCCTGGAGAGTTTCTCGCCGGGTTCGATTCCCGGATAACAGAACTGTAAGTCCAGCCGTCGTCTTTAATTTTTGGGTGGAAATTCTTCTGATTATTGAGAATTTCTTTACTGAACGAATTCTCTAATTACTTGGAATTCTCCATACTTAAATTGAGTTTCTGGTTAAGGGATATCACTGATTCTAAGCATTGAACTCCCTAATTATCCTTAAATTTTATTTTCTCATGTTCGATCCTGATTACAACATGATTATTTCGAATTTATTCAGAAAGCCAATAATTATTCTCTACGAATAATTACAAATGTCTCCCCAATTTCATGATTATTGAGGATTCTTCAATTCTCACAAGAAAATATTGAAATCTGTGAAATATTTCTTAAAAATTATCTAAAGATTCAGTGATTCTAGATAAAATATAATAATAAAGATGAAGACCAA
>NW_019388447.1:0-6892 GCF_000671375.1 Centruroides sculpturatus
AATTCATAAGATTAGGAAAAGAGTAGGTTAGACTTGAGTTATTTGGATTCCACAAGATCTTATATTCCAGCTAAGTATGTTGCTAGTCAAACTATTTTATTTCAGTTAAAATTAAAAAATTATTCACATTATAATGAAAAACTGAAACAGAATTATTAAAAACTGTATTAAAATGAAATTACAAATCCAAAACATAATGCATTAGTTCTGATTTATACTTATTATAGAAAGTATTAAGTTTCATCTGACAAAATATAATATTGAACATCAGGTACTCATTTAAAAGATTGCATTTGCACATATAAATAAATTGTAAACAAGCAAAATGATTTTAAAAAATTATTAAATTATATAAAATGTTTACTAATCTATTTAGCTATCAAATGAATGAATTGAATGTTTCTAATGACTTATTTATTTCAATTTGTAAAAGATGAGTTTTGCAAACCAAAATTTTTAATTAGAGAAAGATATTTTTTGAGAATAGTAAATGTCTTATTATATGTATAAAAGTTAAAAAATTAATGTATTGGATATGTTTGGGCAAGATTTTTAAAATTGCATATAAAGTTAATCATTCAATGGCACTTTGAGTATTATTTAATTTCTGCTGTATAAGTAACTTTTAGTAGATTTTTTTAAATAAATTTTTTTGTATAGTACAGTACATGTAAGTTTTGTTACAAATTTTATTTAACTTTATCTTATTTATAAAAGTTATTTTCACTTGATATGAACTGAAAAATTGTTTAAGTTGGTAATTATGCACTTAAGGAATGAATCTTGTTGAATTTTAATATAACTGTGATAATTTTGTAATTTATTGAAATTTGTTAAGTCATATGTTTGTGAACACAAGGGTGTAAGAAGAAGAAAAGAAGTGGAAAGATAGTTTTTGTCCACCATAATGAATGTATTAATCATTAATTCTACTTTTAAAACTGGTGTTTTTCATTGTATATTCTACAAAAGACCCCACAATAACTTATATCTATGTTGTTTGAATTCATTCTTGTTTTTGCACACTTTCCCAAATGTAACTGCTGTGTAAATTGTGCCTACATATTACATCAATATATCATTAATTTTGTACATTATAATAATTAATTGGTTTTAATACATCTTTGTATAAATTGAAAGAGAAAAACATAAATTAATAGGAAGTTTTGAAAAGTTGGAAAAACAGCATGCCTTTGGTATGAAATATCTTAAAGACAAACAAAAAGTTACAAACTAGCTGTTATCAAGGTAACAAAAAATGAATACTCAGGTAAAAAAATTTCTAATAAAATTTCTATCAATCAGGAGTACTGTTTTATGTTAGATTTGTAATTCCAGTATTACATAATTTTTAATAAATCTATTTACTTTGAATTAAAATGATAATAAAAAGAAAATGACATAATGGAAAAATCAATAGAACTAGGCAAATTTAAAAAACAAAATTATAATATTTTAGCTATTGCATTTAATCTATTTTTGTTATATTTTAAAATTACTATTTTAAATTATATGTGATGTTTTAAAAGAAGGTTGTAAATCAAAACTTATACAAGAAAGACATCTAGATAAATTATCCTCCAATATTATATATTTCAGCAGATTTCGTAATTTATTTGTTTTATATCATATTTGAATGCTACAAATATTAGTAAATGTTATTTTAGTACAAATTTGAGATATATTAATAATTAAATTTGCATTATATTATAAAATGCATGTGACAAAATTTTTATAGGAATTTTTTTAGATTTAGAATGCCTTTAAGATTAGTAAATTTTGTATTTATTCTTATATTCATTTTTAAATATTTAAATTCAGAAATAAATGAATTTAACAGCTATAAAATTTAAGAAATGTATATAACATTTTTACTAGCATTCTGAAGAAATTACATTTAGATTTATATATATTTTTTAGAATTATTTACTAAAATTCAATTACAATATTGTTAACTAAAAATTAACATATAACTGTAAATACTTTAAATAATAAAAATTTATATTTCTTTTAACATTAGTTTTGAATATTACTGATTGTTTTATTAATATTTCTAAATAGTATAACAACTCTATTTTTTATTACAAATTTGAATCTGTTAATAGAAAATATTCATAATATGTTTATTTAACTTTAAATAAACAAAATTATTCAGCAGTTCTATAAGTAAATATAAGATAAATCACTATCAAAAAGTCAAAATTATGCCTTAGAAATTTCTTGGAATTTTTTGTTTTTTTAATTTTACATAAACTAAAATTTATAATCTTTATTTTAAGTTCTAATTTTTATAATAATTAAAATTGCAAATAAAGCTCCCTAAAAACATGTCTAGAACATAGAAACAATTTTGATTCTATTCATAATTTTTTTTCATAATATAAATATAAAAATTTATAAATGTCAAATCTTTTGAAATGCCACAAAAAATATTTATAAATTGAAAAGAGAAGTAAACATTTAAAATTGGTAATTAAATTGTTTTAAGTTAATTGTGAAATTATAGTTTTATTTCATTTTCAGTTTCTAGTGATTTGAAATTACATAGAAAATAAGCTAAATTAATTTTATTGATAGAATTTATCTACCTTGTGGAAAAATATATTTAAATGGTTTTATATTATTATTATTTTGGGTTTAGTGGGTTATACTTGGTTCACACCAGTGGCTGTGTACTATGCCGGACCAGAGTCCAGGCATTGCAACCAAAAACAAAAATTAAATAAGTGTGTCAGTGTCTGTATTCAGGAATTTCCTAACAATATGGCATGTATTCAATATAGTGGCCTTCTGTAGTGTGATGTATGTATTTCTATTCAATTGTAATGTTCCCAGGCTTTTGTGTAGTGTGTGGTATCACACCTGTGCAGGAGAGAATGACAGGTACAATAAGCACCCTATCTATCCTCCACAGATGCCTTATTTTCCGGGTGAGTTCTGTGTACTTGCTAATTTTTTCAGTGAATGTGTTTTGTATATTGTGAGTGTTTGGAATGGATATATCTTTATTGTGTTTATCAATGAGTGTGATGTCTGGTCTATTGTGGTAAATTGTTTTATCTGTGATTATGGCTCTATTATTATTTTAATGTATAATTTACATAATTTTCTTTCTTGAATAATTACGACATATAAAATCGATATTGTGATACTTCAATATTTATCAAAAACTTTATTTTGATATTATTAAATATAATGCATATTATATGTATTAACTTAAAATATTTATAGATGTAATATTTAGATAAACAATATTAGATGTAATCTTATTTTAATTTGCTTCTTATACAATAATCTTAATTTTCATTTACTAGTGGAAAGATATAGCAGAATTATACAAATTGAAAAATCTTGAAGAATTAAAAGTGAAAGGAAATCCAGTAATGTCATTACAGACATTAGAAACATCACATCAATTTGTTATTGCCAAATTAGTTTCTTTAAAATATTTAAATGGATTAATGGTATGTAAGGTATTTTAAAATACAAATTTAAGATTATTAAGATACAGATTTTCAGCTCAAAATATATTGTGTTTTGATGGATTTTCAATTTCTATCAGTAATTAGTTTAAAAGAATGCTTTTGTGTATAGTTATTTAAACATCAAAAAGTCTAATACAGTAAACTAACTTAGTATCAAAATAAAAAATAGAAATAAATAACATGTATATAAAATATATATGTATACAATGCAATTTTGTAAATATAATTTATACACTTCAATGTGTTGATCACAACATATTTAGCAGAAATTGGAATTGGAAGTTCATTGTTAGCAACGAAAATATATGCTTATCATAAAATATTGATTTTAATAAAAAATTTTTGATTTTATTGGTTTCTTCAAATTATAATTTTTATGGACCACTAAAAATTCTCTGCAGAATAGAACCAATCTGTTAAACCACAGTTGAGAAATGTTAATTTAAGATATTTTCTTGAATTTTAAATTCTTTTCTAACTTAAAATAGACACCTTTAAAATAAAAAAAAAAATGGCAAGAATCAGTAAAACATTATTTCTTTAACATGAATTATTTATTATTTGATCCAAGTGGAGTTAGCTATGTAAAGCTTGCTATGAAATCATTATAGATTAAAAGTAGAATTATTGTTAAAATGAACTGAGATGAAACAATTTATTATTGTAATAAACTAACTGGAAGCATATCTTTTTTAATGATGTTATCAGAGACTATGAATTTGAATTCATCAGATTTATTGATTTAATATTTTTATATAACTAATTACCTACAGATTGGAGAATATTTAGAAACAGTCAAGTTTATAAATATTCTACATATTCATGAGATTTTACATAGAAACAATCAGTTGTTTTGTTGGGCTGCTATTTTTAAATTGCAGACCTAAACATTCTTACTATCATCCATCTGTCCATTTTTTATTAATCGCAAGAATTGAATTAGATAGATGAAAATTGAGATCAGATACAGAAAGTTTAGGGGCTGAAGGCCCTAATTCATATATGAACTTCCAGTCTGGACTACTAGTCATGCAATTTCAATTCAAAAGTTTTTTGAGAACAGAGTTGGTTAGATGAAAATCAAGACCAGATATGAAAAACATATTTTAAAATTAAAATATGATTAAAAATTGCAGCCCTGAGTTATGACAATGTCATAATTCAAGGCTGAATAAGTAATTGCTCATTTTATACTAAAACAAGGAGAAAATTGTACATCACTCCCATACAATTAACAATTAAATTCTTTGCATCAATCATAATTTTATCTTGCATTCAATGAAATAGTTTTTAAAGTTTACATGTGAAAGGAATGATCAATTTTAAACAAAATATTGAAATTCTAAAGATTAAAGTAATTTAAGTAGCAAATTATGTTTTATATTCATGTAAACTTGAAGACTTTTTTCATATATATCACTGTTAAAAGAAACAAGAGATAGCATGTAAACATTATATCTTATCTATATTACAAAAATTGTATTATTTAATTAAAAATTAATTAAAACTTGAAATTTTCTGAAACTTTAAATTTGTGACTTTCAATAATATATTATTTTAATTTAAAAACATATTTGCAATTTATAATAATTATATATTAAGTAAGTAATGTTTATTTGTATTAGGATTTAACCTGTTACCCTGTTAGGCATTTCAAATATTAATCAATCATAATCATTTCATAACACATTAATTCCTTATGATACATCTTAACTATTTTGTTAACATAGATATACATAATCATTAATATAAACTAAAACATATTATATAACTTGATTACAAAGATTTTAACAAAATGTTTAATTAAATAATTAGTTACAATTCTGCTGTATGAGAAGAAATTTGTACTTGATATTTACATTGATGGTCATATTCAACACATAGAAGTAACATCCATTTCGTAACTATAGTACTTCTTTAAAAAAACAACAAACGTTATACATTTGGGAAAATCCCTACAACATAACAGATTATTGTATCAACTCTGTTTAAATTTAACTGTCGCATTCTTATAACATTTTTAAATTGGTACAATTCCAGTACTGCCATTAAGTTACTCTAGTTCTTATAAGGTTTTTAATCTCCTCTTGTGATTGTTTAACATTAATATTTATTCCAAAATTCTCTTTGAAATCCCTGTTCATTGACCTTTCCTCTCAACTCCCAATTTTGGTCAGAGTGAAAAACATAAGCACCTGCAGTATATTTACTTTTTCTGTATACCCTTCTAGTATTAATTGCTTCAGAAAAATAAACTGATTTGTTCATGTCTAATACCTTCATTCAATAAACATGATCTAAAGCAAATTGAAACCTCCACCAGTCTTATACATCTTGCTAATTACTACAGTATGCTTTCGTACTGGAAATTCCTTGACTTCCATATGCATTTCATCTAACTTTGATTCTGTAAAACCCATGAAAGAGTAAAATTCCATGTATTCACTGAAGACAAACACCAAGAAGTTTTTCCTGCAGACTTGAATGATCCAGAGTCCTTATTAGAAGTTACTATCATGCATTTTGTATTAATAAAAGGAAAATTCCTATTAATTTATCATTAACTAATTATATATCTATATTTCCAATTCCAATTGACCAATTCTAATTTCCTAGGTTTATAATTATAAAATTTAAGTATCTGAGTCATCATTTGAATCCTTCAATATTAGTTCTAAGAACTTAGTCTATTCCTTCCTAAAAAATATTTAGTTGTATCACTTTATCTGAATTGGTATCGTATGTGAATATTTTGGATATAATAATCATCTCTAATAATTAATTTGTTTTCTTTTAATTTTTCTTGTTTAATTATAGTTTGCAGCTTTTTCCTTCTTAATCTAGACCTTTTGCATAAGTCTTTAGCTTTTATTGGGTTGTTCGGAAAGTAAGTTCGTTTTTTCCGTGGAAAAAAAGCAATATTCTTATGATAAATAAATATTTTATTGAATTATATGTTGACCATTTTGGTCAAATACTGTTCTCATCATTTCTGGTAGTAGCACGATTTCACATTCATAAAAGTTTTGATCATTGCTTACAAAAAAACCGATCCAAGTGATTTTTGACATTGTCATTTCAAGTAAATGTCTTACAGTTAAAAAAATTGTACAGACCAGAACAAGTAATAATCTGAGTGTGCTCGATCTGGCGAATATGGTTGGTGTGATAGCACATCCCATCTAAGTTATAACAGTTTCTGATGAGTTACCAAACTTGTGTGAAATTTGACATTATTGTGGTGAAACACTACAGCTGTTTTTTTTTTTTATCAATTCTGGCTGGCTTTTTCTGTTTGATGATATTACGCAATTTACTCGAATGCAGTACACTTTCGAATCAATTGTTAAATTGTCTGGTAAAAGCTCCAAAAAAAATTTCCTTAATATCCCACCAAATAGAGCATT
>NW_019388448.1:0-6870 GCF_000671375.1 Centruroides sculpturatus
ATATACAATTATATTTACCACTTTTAATGGCATATTATACCATTTAAATGAAATAATATGCCAACATTAAATAGTTTAAATGAATGCCACTATTTCTCTCTCCGATTTTAAAAGAAATATATCTTAATTTTTTTCCTTGATGTTTTGAAATATTTTATTCATTGTGTATTTGTTTATTTAATTCTTACAAATAATCATGTGAATACAAGCTTTTAAAGAGTTTATTAACCTAATAGGAAAGTAAATAAGCGTAAATGTTATGGCAGTCAGTCAATGGCATTTAATTCATTAAAGTATTTTTTTCACAAAAATGAAAATAACATCTATACTGGAAAGTAATTGAAACAGAGTACTTCTTGTAATTGAAGCATGAGTTTTTTATCAGTAATCACATAAATAATTTGAAATATGAATTATATATCCAAAATATTTAAACCTGGCCGGATGGCAGAGGAGGTTAAAGAGTCACCTACCGTTCTGGAGGATCCAGGATAGTATTTGGACGGTCAGTCTTGGATATATCGCCTTGTCCCTCATCATCCAGCAGAGGCTAATCATTGTGGCCTGGCCGAATGGATCTTCCACCCTTTCCACAAGGTGGAAAGAAAAAATTCATCCTTAAACATTAACTATTGAAACCAATTCTGTATAGCATGCTATTGAAATGCTTGCAGTACATTAAAATTTACGAATAAATTCGACGTAAGGATACAAGACAAATTCTTTTAAATATATATTTTAAAATATTTCTAACAATGATTACAATACGAATGATTATTTTGTCATACAGAATTGCATGACAAAACAATAATAATGATGTTTTCATTTCAGATGTAAACACATTAACAAACAAAAATTTAAAAATTAGATATGTTATTATTTAATTAAGTGATCGAAATATTGTTTATTCTATAAAATGCTTTAACCAGTTAAACCCCGAGAAATTTTTCTTACTCACACAAATCGACACCAATGTTTCATAGTATATTATATCATGCATTTCAGATGGATCTGATTCTTTATTAAGGAGATAAATCAGATGATCTCGTCGTGCGAAATAAGACATTTCTTCAGATTGTCAATATGTAGTGAAGCTACCCAATGAGGCATATCTTTAAGTGAATCCGTTTACGAACATAAGATAAAAATCTTATAAACGTATTTTATTACCTAAATCTGCTTTTACTCTGCCAACACATCTTCAATTTTAGAAGCAGACAATCCATATAACTAACCTTGATTTAAAAATGCAAATGCTGGACTTCGAACTCGCATTTGAGTTATAAATAAACACTTGGCTTTATTTCCATCATTTTAGTTGATACGTGACGACAGCACGTTTCGGGCATAAAGCCCCTCAACAATGCAGCACGTTTCGGGCAAGCCCCTCAACAACAACAAACAAACAACAATGCCAATGCTTTTAATTTTCTGTAAAACAGTCTAATAGAACGCTTAATTTAATTTTGGCAATCGTAACTTTGCACATTTCATCAATTGGTAAGAACTCATCCAACCATTTTATTCTGTAAATGACATCTTCGTAATGATATTTTTTAGCATGAATTCACATATTTTCACTAATATATCTGAATTTTTATAGTTTATTCATCGTATCTAGAGAATATCCCGTATTGAACAATGTGTAATATGCATAATTAAATATATTGTATATACATTTATCGACATGATATTATTTCTTATTGATCATTTTATAGAACCGAGTGGATAAAACCACTAAACATGGTTCGCGCTTCATCAAAGGGCTATGTGCAGTTTTTCGGGTTTTTTCACGTGTCAAATACCTACCAGAGGACTATTTCATATTAAAACTCCTCCCTGGAGGCATTCCTTATTTGGTAGATAGCCCAAGTGTTGCGTTTCCTTATTCCATCAATTCAATTCAATCCAATTTTTATAGAATCGAAAATTACAGATATTTATGATTACCAATAGAGAAATGATTACAAATCAAATAATAATTAAGTTACTCTGTAATCAATNTTAATATTGTTAATTAGTTTTTCTCATGTTTTTAATTTAAGGAATTATTCCTTAAATCTAAGAATTTTATGCAATGCAATATTGAAATAAAATTTAAGTTAAGAAGAAAAATTTATCAACATTTAAAAGAGCACTGTGACACTGTTAATCACAATTGAAATGCTCATTAAAAAGGACTCGAATAAAACGTAAAACTTAAATACAGGAATAAATTTCAAAAATATCAAACGTAGCCAACCAAATCAGAGTTTCATCTATGACACGTAATCTGTAGTTTGCCGATAGGCAAACAACAAACCGAAAGTTTCGCCATTATTTCTCTCGCCTTTCCAAGATTTAATTGAAGATTTAAAGTACTTTCAGCACATTTTGGCTTAAAAGTTTATCGTAATCTGCATATATTTTGAGAGTAGTTATATATTTGTTAAATATTTTCATAGTTACTTTAGTGTTTATAGTCGTTTCAGACAAAAATAATTTCTATTTCGGATGATAATAATGGCAGCATATATGGTTCCGTTATAGTGCGCTTCGATTTTGCTTTTTGAAAATTTTTTTAATTAAAATTTTTTTATAATTTTTATTCCAAGTATACGACTTGCGCATAGCCAATCAACGCAATTAATTTAAAATTATTCTTTGTTTTGTAAACATAGTGTTGTTCATAAATTACGTAACGCAGATATGAATGGGTTGATATGCGGATGATCGTTACGATGCGTTACAAAGGAGGGGTTGGGATGTTTACAAAAACGTTGCGTAATGCTAGGATCTCAGCCCTTGGATAATGGAATGATTCATTTTTGTTTTAGAAGAGTTGTATACAAAACCGTACTGCTCAGGACACTACGTAAATAATAAAATAACGCGAGATACAATACAGTACCTTGTGCTGTATATTATTCCTTAGTACAATTAAAGGAGTCAATCTAGGATATGCGTTACATAATTTATGGAAGATCCATATACTGATTCCTAAAGATCCTTATAATTATTTAACTGTAACAAAAACAAATACAATCCATATTAAAATATGAAAAAATTTAATACAAATTATATTATGTAGTATAAATATTAAGGGCGTAATGTGCCGCACGTCTGCTAGTACAGTATTAAAATATTCTGATTAAAGGATTATTTCGATATTATACTTCAATTTTCATTATATTATATTGCATTTAGAATCATAATGTTTAGAAATTGTATTAGGATCAAAATCAAAGAACTTTATTAATAGTGTTCAGTTTGTCGATTTTCAATCTTCATTCTTCATATTGAAATATACGTGACAGCGATCACAATTCCAATGATAGAATTTGTACTTTTGAGAGTTGTTAAAAGCTAAAATGAGTAGTAATCTGCGATTTACATTTAGAAGTTTTTATATTTTAAAGATTGTTTTAATGGAAAAGTTTTCATAAATTTATGGAATGTAAAAAAAAAGAAAGAAAGAAAGAGCCAATGTTAATTTGCGTGGAATATTCCTTTTAACTATGTCTAAATTTAGAATATATTGTAAAAGAATTCTTAATGATTGCTTCAGAAATTTAGTCAATTATTTCCTCACTAGATAATTAATGTCTAGGTTATAGTTTACTTCGAATGCTTTCAAATATTTCAAATTTTCTAAGGATCGCTAACAAGATTTTGTTTTCCTTAATCACTCATTCAAACATATTCTCTCTTTCCTTTATTTATTTTTTTCTTTTGTAAATATTCAATGAGTTAAACATTATTTTTTATTGATAAAGACGAATCAAACAAAGAAATTGTTAAAGAATTAATTTATTTTGATTAAATAGAAAGTTTTAAAGATATTTTTCATTTTTTTTCATTTTTTCATTGTATCACATACCAGATGTTTATGCCAAATTTGAATGTTTCGGTATCATATTAATTTAAATTATGTATTATATATCAGTTTTTAATGATGTATCGTGGTCATATACTATTAATTAAAAGATTCAATAAACTAGTGTTTTCTAGAAACCGTGTTTACATATGTTTACATTTCACAACGACGATTGGTCGCGGGTTCATATCTCATCAACGGGTCCAACGAGAAGTTTTCCGGGTTTTCTTCGAGTTTGTAACACCTAATTAGGAGTTAGTTTCCCGTACAAGATCTTTCCGGGAGGTACTGTACTTCCCTTTGACCCTCTTGGCAGATTGCCCACGTGTTCCATCGCCTTATCCAATCAATCCTTAAAAATTAAAAACAACTTTAATTAGTTTACTTTTTCTGAAATACATGCGTTATGCGATAATATTTTATTTTCTTTTGTTTTGAAATTAATGAATTATTATCGTTATTCTTATAAATTTTGTGATAAAAAGTTTTAATGAATATTAAGTATGTAAGATTGTCTTGAAGGCTGTACTACCGAAAATATCAGGGCACGAAAAAGTTTCGCTTGCATTTGTAAAGGGGCTATGCTATAGATCTGGGCTACGTTTTTCTCCCCGTAGATTCTATTAATTTAAATTTAAAAAATATTTATTTGAGCATATTTATATTTTATAGAAATATAAGTTTAGTTTTATTTTTAGTTTAAAAAAAAGTAATAATATTTAATGTTCAATTCAGCATTCATTTATATACTGTATGTAATTGTAATTGATTTACATAAAATAAAATAGAAACATAATTATAATATATGTAAAATAGTTTGTCAATTTTTGTATATTTAAAATTTAATTGCTGTTTTTTGCAACTTTTGGAAAATTATATTGAGATATTTTGTTATTATTTATGGTTCTAACATCCATTCCTTGAAAATCAAATAGTCTAGTCTGGAACTCATCTTATTTTCGACCATGACAAACAAAACTAGAGATGTCAGGTTATCAAAAAACTATTTTTCGATCGATATTTTATTTTGTATAACGTATAAGTCTGTACAATTTTGACCTTTAAAACCGAACTTCAAAATCTAGTACAATTTAATTGCAATGAATTTCCGTGTTATCCGTTTGTTATTGTTTAATTGCCTAGACGATAATTATTTTTGCTATTACCATTCACAGTTGTAGACTACATTTATTTATTTATATATTAGATTTACAACAAATTAAACATTGATTTTATAAATACAAGTGACTTTTTCTATTTTTTTTTTAAATCACTGTCTTTAAATTTGAAGCATTTTTTATTCGATTAACGAGCAAAGTAAAATTGGGTTATTTCTAAGGACAGAACATGCAGATTTTGGACTTGCCATGAAACTTTTTCAAATAACCGATTGTGTCATTTGCTAGGCTCTATTTTTAATTCTTACACATATAAATAGATTTTTCTCATCTAGTGCTTTCAATTCTAATACAGACGATGTTTAGACTCTAAAAGTTTAAAAATTTTTGCAATTAGAATATAATTGTAATAAAATAGTATAAAATTAGCATTAAAATTGTATTAAGAATTACATACAGTGCTGTTTAATAAAGCTGCTAGAATACAGTAAAAAAAATTCTACTTAATATAGAATAATGCAGGTTAATATATATCAGTATTGTGTACAAATCAAGCGATCATATGTACTGAATTGAACTTATGAATAAATATTTAGACAACCGGATGGCCGAGATAATTAAGGTGTCATCCCATCGTTCTGGAGTTCCGGGATTAAGTCAGGCCAAGAAACCCCAGGAATTTTTCGGAGATGGTCTGTTTCGATAGGTTGAGACCTGACCATCTGATTTCCGCATTGTGGGCTTGATTATGAAAAACCAAGTCAACAATGCCTTGTAGACTTGGATTTTTTCATGTCCAAGAGAAGTGGGCACTAAGAGGGCCTTTTTTTATACCACGATGGGTACGGAAAATTCCCTTTTTGGTACCCATAGGATGAAAAGAGTTGAAAACACAAATAAATATTTTATATTACTGATATTAAAGAAGTGAATCAAGGAATATATAACTTCGTTTACTTACTACCGACATTAGTTTTTTTTAAAATACAAGTTAAATATGAATATAATGAAATATAAGCTAACATTTAATATAAACTATTATTTGAAAAAATGGTTTGTGAAGTTTTATATATGAATTTATAAATGAATACATATAAATAATTATTTATATGTAAAAAAAACTTATAAATTGTTTACATTAATATAAATATATTAAATTTGTATTTTAAAATAATGTGAGAATAATATTCTACGGAATTAAAATGAATTCTGTAATTAAAAATTTAAATTATTTTAAATATAAAAAATTTATAGTTTTAGTTCGATTCAAAACATTTGAAAATTGTTAGGGATCTCGGTACCAGGCCTTTTGAAAATATAATATCCAAAGGGATATAAATTGTTGAAGTTCTGCCTGATCACTAACACTCATGGGTTACTCGTAATTAGCCATGTGTTCAACTCGCATCAATGGCAGTGAACTTTAAAACGATAGACTCTGCTAGTACGGATGATGAATGAGTATAATCCCGAAATTATTTATGAAAAGCTATTTAGGTCAGTTCGAATTTGTATCCATTATGATGGAAGAAAGTAAATACTGTACTATATCGAGTGATCATTCCTTCGACTGAAGATAAAGTAAAATATATTATGAAAGAAACATTTTAATTAATATATTAATGTAACAAAACAATTTTAAAAATAAATGAAAATGTGTTCTCATAATTTGTAAGTAAAAAGTGCTTTTATTGTTTAGATATTTTAGAATATTTGAAATGAAAGAAATTAAATACATTTCGGCAAAATTTACACTACAGTCTTTCAAGTATAGAGAAGAACCACTGTTAAAAAAGATAGAAAATGATTCTAGTAGAAAAGTGATTAAAATATTTAGGCTATATATTTATATATTACAGTAGA
Organism: Centruroides sculpturatus; assembly: GCF_000671375.1. Lineage (NCBI taxonomy): Eukaryota > Metazoa > Arthropoda > Arachnida > Scorpiones > Buthidae > Centruroides > Centruroides sculpturatus. Next base: position 6,838 of record NW_019388448.1, read on the forward strand.
GTCCCGAAAACTCTGTCTAATGTGGACCGAAGG
>NW_019388449.1:0-6901 GCF_000671375.1 Centruroides sculpturatus
TTTTCAATACTAATAAAATATATATTTTCATTAGGAAAAACTATTTATTCTGAATTTCCTATAGCCTATGTATTTTTCTTGTAAATCACATCTATCCATAAAATTATTTAAACCTTTGAATGAAAAAGTGGAAATTTTATTTAACAAATTTCATCTTCAATCTTAATTACAGTGTTAATTTGCCATTAATTCTCTGTAAAATGTGATAAGCAAAGTTTATGCTATGAAATTTTAAAAGAGTTTAAAATCTTAATATTTTACAAAATATATACTGTATGCATATTAAAATTTTAAGATTTTTACAATTATTTTGCAAATATTCTTTGTCACTATGTCTAATTTCACTTCCATTGTAATGGCTTTCCTTTTTTTCAACACATTGCTGTCAGTAGAGTCAACCATATGCTTGGAGCCATAATAAAGGGCAAAAAGATACAAAGCACTATACACTAATGTAATGAAAGCACAGGCTAGCAATGTACCACAATGGTAATTGACATAGTCTTTCTCACTCATTTCGCTGTATTTCTGTGCTGCACCAAACAACAATAACAAAAAGTAGTTCCAGTTTGTGTCCCATTCCTATGTCACCATCACCCACTATGCCGACATTGAGTTGTAACTTTGGGTCACCAGATTTATTATGATTAGCTATGTAAGATCAGATTGGCATAAGACAGATGTCATAACCCGGGAACTGTCTGTATTTGAAAATTCAGTACTGTGTCTGTATTGAAACTATATCAAGTTTGGTGATTTTATATAATACTTCATTCTCATTATTAAATTAATTTAGAAGACATTCTTAAGATATACAATAATGAATATTTTGTTTATATTGAAAAATTTTCAGAAAATAATTTTTATAAAGTATTAAAAATACAAAGAATTAAACATAATATAGCAATTCTATACAGAACATAATTTTTACTACATCTTAAAAATTATTTACATATCTGAGAATGTTTTCAATATTGTACATTTTTTAATATTTCATAATCAAAACTCAATTATTAAATTTTCTCTTTAGTTTCCAAAGTTTGCCGAAATTGTTAATTTAGTGTTGAATGATGGAACTCACAGAACAGGACAGGTTTTGGAAGTTAGTGGGTCTAAAGCTGTTGTTCAGGTAAAATTTTTTATTTTCTAGACATATTTGAAATCAGATTTTAAATAGTTTTAAATTATTTGGAGTAATTTATTAATAATGCCTATAATTTTTCTGTTTTTACATTAATCCATTCTTGAAATAGATTTATATTAGATTACCCAAATATATTAAGTTTTAAAATTCTCTAAATAGGTTTTTGAAGGAACGTCTGGAATTGATGCCAAACACACACTATGTGAATTTACTGGTGATATCTTACGTACACCTGTATCAGAAGATATGTTAGGTTTGAAATTTTTATATATTTTGAAATATTTAAATTAATTCTCAATATGCAGGTCATGAAAATTGAAAAATAATTATTTTTTGATTGTTGTAGGTCGTGTATTCAATGGTTCTGGAAAACCTATTGATAGAGGACCTCCTGTATTAGCAGAAGATTATCTTGATATTCAAGGTAATACATTACTCATGCATGATACATGCATGCAAACATACATTTTCATAATGAGAAATGTTCAGATATATATTTGAACATTTCTCAGCTTCTTTTAAAATAATGGTTAACAATAAAAATGCTAAAATATTCAGGCTTCTGAATATTTTAATTAAGATTTCATGTTTTTCAACACATTTTTGTCTCATTATCAGATTATATTATTTATAATTAGAACAAAGAACAGTTTTTTTAAATATTGACATTACTACTTAAACATTCAAAATATACTATATCCCATGAAATGCATTTGAAATCATAAAATGGAATGTATCTTATATAAACTTATTGGAGTGGTCTTATATAAACTCTTATATTTATATAAGAGTTTATGTAAGGTCTTATATAAGAGTTTATTTACTAAGTGCCCAATTTAACAGATTTTAAAAAATTCTTTAAATTATGTACAGTACAGGAAAAAAAATTTTTTTAAATGTTAGATTGATCACTCAGTGTGATAAACCCTTATGTAAGATAACTTTTATAGTTACATAAATCAAATACTACAATATAACAAGCATCAAAATGAAAACCATACAAAGAGTTTGGTTATTTCATCCTACCATTGTCATGCTTATCGCAATCTACCATTGTCATGTTTATCACGATACTCAGATGGTACAAAATGGCACAATTTCATTGGTCAAGTAGACCCCAATTGAAAATATAATATCTGACATTTTTTAAGATATTGCAATTTTTCCTAATATTAACTCTAAGAAACTGTGCTATCCACAGCTGAATATAAAATGGTAATCTATCAACGAATCAAATTTTGCAAAAAACAGACCAAATATTTAAACTCAGCACTGTGGAAAACCACTTAAAACATATTTTGTGCTGGCCAGTAACCTTGTATTATGTAATTTTCGTATCTGAATGCCATACCACTAATCTGATAAGAAGATGGGAGTGTTGTGGAAGAGAGTTGAAGTAATTAAACCAAAAGTAGTCATTGACCTCCTCCTGGAAGAGAGGATGCTCAATGAATACTTATTAAAACTGATGAACTATTAATATTTAAAAAGTGATGTGTTGGATAGGTTGTGATGGCTCTGCATATGATCGAAACTGTTAACCTTGATATCTGAAAGATCATGTAATATTTGTTTAAATAAAACAATCTTGTAAAAATGATAGAATAATTGTGTTCATGTGATAATAGTGTTAAATTTTTGCAACAGATTGTATAAACTACATGGAAAGTATGTTCTTGTAAATATCATGTTCATAGAAAAATTACTGGGTTGCAATTTGGAAAAGTTATAGACCTATAAATTTCAACATTTTTTCTCTGAATGTCCTTCCTTATTCTTGAGTAAGGAGTTAGATGATAGTTGAGATCAGATGTAGAAAGCTTTGGGGTATGAGCCCCAAAGTAACTATATACATTTGGAATGGAATTAGATAGATGACTGACATGACACTATTGCTAACAGGAAAAATATGATGTACAGGGGCAAGCACTGCTAGAAGAGTGAAAACACTGTGACAAAAAATTGCAGTCCAGCATTGTGAAGACATCACAATAAATAATTGCTTGTTAGAATCAGTTTGGCTTATTTGGTTACAGCAACATGACGTGTGCACGATCTGCCAAGGGGATACATCCCAGGAAGACTTTTATGGGAAGCTGGACCCTATTTAGGAGTTACTAATGTGAAGAAATCCAGAAAATGTGTGGCCATGCCTGAACCCATGACTAACTACTAGAATTTGGTGGTTTTATGCACTTGGCTACTGGAGGGTGCTTATTAGAATTAAGAAAGTACCATTTAGAAATGAAAAAACTAGTCATTAGATGTGGAAAATTAAATACTTAGACTTTTTACAGGGTAACACTTTCAATTCCATGCAGGTAAGATATATGTGCTATCTGTCGCAGTAATGATATAGCAAGTCTATTTTTCTCTATATCATTGTTGCAGTAATTAAGTGAATATAATATATATATATTTTTTATAAGAATTATATTTAGTTTATTATTTTGTTACATTTTTTGCTAGTAGCTGATGNGTTATATTTATCTTTATGACTCTAAATATTACAAAATTTCTTTTGTCCAGTTTGTTTCATATTCACCAAGCTAGTTATAGAAGAAATTGAATGATTGTTGTTGCTGGAATATACTGTATTTACTCACATATAAGATGAGGTTTTTATTTTTCATTGCTTCAAAAACCTAAGTTGTCCTATATGCACAAGCAAAGGATTCTTTGCATTTTTGCAATAATGTTTTTGAACTGTGTATTTGCATTTTTTTACCAGATGCTCACTCTCTGGTGTTTAAAACCAAAGTATTTTATGTAGATCATTTGAATCATTCTTGTGTATTGTCAAGAGTAAAGATGAATATCAATAAGAAAAGCTAATCTTTTGAATTAAATTTCAAATTGAAATTCCAAAATCGCATGGGAGCTCAATATAAGTTTTAATCCATTCCCATGTGAAAACAGATGATTATTTGGAAATCAGAATTTGAACTAATTCATAAGTGTAATCAGTGGAGAGTGCATTCGACTGTTAAGAATTGGCAAATAAAAAGTTCCTGATTGTCCAACTTTTACATGAACAAATTGTGTTGTTGATTTTACAAGATTTTTCCTTGAAATTTGAAATGCCAGTAATTTTTGTGTGACAGTGTGTGCATTTACATGCATTTGATATTTTATTTGTGATTAAATGAATGAAATGAAATTAGAATTGTATTAATAAATCTAATTTTCTTTATTTGATTTTTAAAGTCACACCTCGTCCTATATGTAAAATTGTCTTATTCACAAGTAAATACAGTATTTAGATAATAAGCTAAAATTAAATGTGTAATTTTTTAAGAATAAATTACAAGACTTGATTATAATCAATAACTTAATTTAAGGCATTAATATAGTACTTTTTAATTACATTTAACTGTTGTTATTTTTGATACTCATCTTGCTCTTAGGCGTGATTTTCAGATTTTTTAAAAATTATTTTTTGCATTTGTTTTTTAAACCTAGTGCCATGTTTTTAATGCTTTTAAATGCACTGACATGTAAAACGTCTATAATTTGTTTTAAGTTTATATTTGCCTTATGGTGATGATCTAGAACCTAAACTGCCATATTAACTGCCATAGCCTGAATCAATATTAGTGTTTTGATTTTAAAGTGCTATATTTTATTGTTTGCTACAGAATTTATGATGATTAATAGACTTTCATTAACTTTATAAGTTTTAATATTTATTAACATTTAATAAATTTATATAAATATTTTAGTTACTTTTTAATTGTAAACTAAAATCATATTTTTATAATTTATTATAGCTTACAAAACAGTTACTGGTGTGAATGGACCATTAGTAATTTTAGATGATGTGAAAGTAAGTTGATTTTAAATATTTTATTAAAACTAAGAAATTAATTAGGATGTATAAAATAAAATGAGAAACAGTTTACATGAATGATTCTAATTATGACAGAAATTATGAAATAGTATCCAGTTCCGCAAAGTAGAGCATTTAAATAAAACATTAAGTGAATGCTTCATATACTGTCCAGTAGTACCTTCTTCAGAACTACATTATATCAAAAAAGTGCCATGTGATATGAAAGTCATTTATAGTTAATTTACCATTTAAACCAGTGTTTCTCAGCCTCTAATGAATCGTCAGCCCCCTTCAATAAAACTGTTACCTATTATTGCCCCTTCTCTTCAAAATTCCGATGCCGAGGACCAAGACTAATGCCAAATTTGTACTGCATTGAATAGACTAGTGACTAGTATAATGCTATTTGTTTAATTATTGTACAATATAACAAATAAAATATCTAATTATTCTTAATATAATGTTTTACTATATTGCCCAGAAAATTGTTTTAACCCCCCAAAATATAAATTGTTACTAACATATTGCCCACTCAACATGGAAAAACGCCCATGTGGGGGAGCGATATAACTAACCAAAATAATATGTAAAGGCAAATTCTGAATAGTCATTTTATATTTTTATAAAAAGCATATATTTGAATAAGCTGCTGGAATATAGTTTCCATTTAGCAGCTTTTATATTACATTTTATAAGAATATCCTTGATTTAAATTGGATAATTATTTAATGTAGTATATTAATGATTATTTAGATGTCAGTTTTAATAGCCATATTATTGAAGATTTTGATCTACATTTTTTTAATAATCTAAATATTGAGTAAATTTTGTTAATATGATCTTTCATTTTAGAGATGACAGTCAAATATTATTGAATTTTTTAATCATGTGTATTTATCTTAAATGGCAAAGCTAGAGAGACTATTGAAATGCAGTGATATTTTAAAATTATACGAGGGGGGACCCAAAAAAAACCGAACTGAGAGCATGCTGCCATTTATATATGTAGTAGAGAGTTCTCCCATTAGATGGGTTTAGTAGAGACCTTCTTGAAACAGCTGTGCAGACTGCGTCACTTTGTAGGTTTACATTTGAGCATAGTGTTGTGTTTCTCTTACTGTTATTTTGTTCCATCTGCAAAGTTCTGAGCGTCCTTCAACATCTCGAAATGATGAAAACATTGAAAAAAATCTGCCAAAAAAGTTTTAAGACATCTGCGAGAGGATGTGCGAAGGAAATGCCCAGAACTTTGGCAATCAGGTGACTAGTTCTTTCATCACAACAACACCCCCGCGCACACGGTCTTATGAGTGACCCACTGTTTGGCCTCTTGGGGATGGCCTGTCGTTCTCCACCCTCCGTATTCACCAGACCCATGTGACTTTTTTCTGTTTCCGAGAATGAAGAAATATCTAAAAGGGAAGCATTTTAATGATATGGAGACGGTAAAAACAACTTCTCTAAGGGCACTGGATGATATCAAGGTTGAAGAGTTCCAGAGATGCTTCAAACAGTGGGGAAAAAGACTTTACAAGTGCATCACATCTAATGGAGAGTACTTTAAAGGTGACTGAAGGAATTTTGTAAAAGAGTTAATAAATAAAGTTTTTATACAAAAAAATCCGGGGGGATTTTTTTGGATCCCCTTATGTATATATAAAATAATTAGAGATGTAACTGATATTCATCTGATACCAATACATTAGCATATTGGGAATGTTCCTGATATATTGGTATTGGTTTATTTCACAAACTGATAGATATGCCAATATTTTTCTTTTTTGTATGGATCTTTCATATCAATTTGCCATAGGTATTCCAAACTAGACAATGTATATGTTACCGCTAAAGCTCGAAATCCGTTAATGTGTACATTACCTAGCTAATCTGCAGATTAACTAGGGTGATCCGTTAAAGCTGCGAAA
>NW_019388450.1:0-6880 GCF_000671375.1 Centruroides sculpturatus
AGTAGTTTCAAATTTCTATGGCTTTAACGCTTAAATTATTCGCATTTCACAACTGAAAGCAAGTAGAGAACTAAAATAACGTTAGATAAATTATTTCTCAGTAACGTTATTTTGGTTCTTTGCTTCCGCTTGCGAAATGCAAATAATTTGAACGTTACAGCAATTTAAACATCCGGAAACTAATTTAAAAAAAAAATTCTTTAAGTTGATTCTACTTTATAAATTTTTAAATTCGAATAATTCAAAATTTAAAAGCTAAATTTTATATTTATAAGCAATACTAACTACTTTATTTATATATTAATGAATTAAAATGTATAATTTATTCTATCATTCTATATTTAGCCATTGAAATATTGATTTATAAATTGAAAAATAGCGAAATGAAATGACTTGATACATCAAGTAATTATTATTATTTTTTTCTTCTCTTTTGCTTTTAATTACGCGATTTTAGTGTGAAAGGTAAACTTTAAAAAACATACAAATCAATATTATCAACATCTAGAAGTTAATTTAATTAAAAGAGAAAAGTAATTTTTTGATGGATTTGATGTTGTTTTTTTTTTACTTTTTTATTGAAAACCTTTCAAATCATTCAAAATAATTTCGTTTACTTTTGAAAAATCTTCCAGAAGAGAAGACATTGAAGTGAGATACTGAGAGCGAACAATGAAGATTATCGCATTTCTCTCGAGAGGGTTCTTTGTTTCTTCTTCAATATTTTGTTTTTCTCCTTCATTGAAATAGAAAATAAATAAAAGTAGATAACCCACCCGTTCACTTATGCAAAAGATTTATAAATCAGTCTCACGCTTCAATAATTATCAATTCTTAAAAAAGAAAATCAAAATTTTTATTTCTTTTTTTATAACTAAACTTCTAAAGTTTTCTATAAAAAAAATATTTCTCGCTTCGATGATATGAATTTTAAAATAATAAAAGAAAATAAAACTTCGAATATTAATTTTTTTTTAAATTAAAATTTTACTCTTCAAAACCAACTTTAGATGCTAATTTAATTGAAAAATTTTGTTTTAAATATTAAATTAAATTTAGATTTAATTTTATAATTTTTAAATTTATATAAATGATGGAAATTATGTTAAAAAATGATAATGATTTTAGCTTTGTTTGTATATTAATTATCACAAAAGTTACTTACTTGAAGTAGTAGTTAATAAGATTGTCTCAGAAAATGACTTCTGCAGCCTCAAAATGGGAATGGGGAATAATTTGCCAATTACTCACGTTTCAATTGTCAGCTTAAACAATTTCAATTCTGTTCGACTAACTTCTTTAAACAACATACTTAGCGTTTATTTTATCGATAACTAACTTACCTAGAGAAATGGAGTTGAGTTGTTGTTTTAATCTCACCAAAGCTTGATGTCGCTAATTTATATGGTAATTCGACCACTCTACGTGGAAAACTGTGAATATATTTTTTTTTATATAAACTCCTCTTCGTCAAGAGCTGAAATCACATTAACCCTCCTTCTTTCCACCAGAAAGAAATGTATGGAGTGTTATTTAAAACTTCCAATTATCTCTAGGGACAAGCCAAACCTGAAAAAAATATAACCATTTTTAACAGAAATTAAGTTATTTTTTCCCATTTAATTTACTTATAATAATATGGACTTTATCCTAGTATTGAATTGATTTATTTACTTAATTTGATCTCCAAAATTTAAATTAACTAATGGGAGAATTTGTAACAAATATCGAAATGTGATTAAAGTAGTAGATTTTATTTCAAGTATTCAATTTAATTTAATTTTAATCATATATTATACTGCATGCTATTTGCTTAATTTTAATGAATAAAAGTAATCCCTGCATTATTTTTGTTGTTTTGTTTATACGTTCGTTCATTCGTTTGTCTGTTTGTCAGTCTACAAAATTCATAAAAATAAAAATAACTGGTAAATATGTAATTTTCAAGCACGTATCTTGGATAATTGTAATAAAATATGGCAAATTCAGCAGATATAAAAAATAAAATTACACTTTTCTTGAAGTTAAAAGAGCTGAAATTCTGCATTTAGTTAATATATTTGATTTATTTATGCAAAAGTATATCTCGAAAGGTATAACACAACATACAGAGCCTAATATTAAAATGCTGTTATTATACTATTGCTTGTACAATTAAATTTTCCTTATACAGTATAAAGCTTGTGAATACTTCTTCACAGTTTAATTATTCTATACACTTCAATAAGCATTAAAAAAGTCTTTATAAAAAATAACCATATATAACTTATACATTCTTGAGAAGGGAACATAAAAAATTTTTTAAGTTAAACCACTATAGTGATAGGTTAAAACTATTAATAGGTTAAGCAATAATAATGGAGTAATAAACTCGAATTAAATTAACCAAAGCTGTCGTTTAATGTAATTAAATTGTTACGGATTCTAGACGTAAATTAAAATTAAAATGATCCCATTATATAGCTATAATAAGACACTATAAACAGTAACTATCGTTAAGATAGCTATCGTAAATTAAGCAACAATAGTGAAAATATGAGCTAAAGGCTAGAGATGACATATGCTGATATATAGTATAGCAGTAAAGAATATATACAGCTGGAACGTTTCCGCAGATTTTAATCAGAAAAACACTCGTTAATTTTCCCTTCATTATTCAACTTAACAGGAGTAAGAAGTACAGTCATTCTTTTGTTTACGGTTAGCAGTAATTAAGAAATTTAATTAACAAGCTCTATTTTTTGAAGTAAATTAAATTCTTTTTCTATTCGTATTTCTTTTTTTCTCCTCCTTCCCTATTCCAAGTTTTAATGCCGAATTATTTTTAATAATGTTTTCCCATTTTATGAAAAATAATTGACAAAAATTAGAATATGTTTTTATTAAAATTTTAATTTTTTAAACATTAAAAAGTTACAACTAGCTATTTTAATTTTAATTAATTCTTAAATTTAAGTTAGTATTGAATTAATGAATAAAATATAAGATTGTATATTTTTTTTAAATTATGAAAAATTCGTTTTATTTTTAAATTAATGTATGGAAAAATTAAATAAATTAAACTCTTGCAAAACTTTGTGTAATTTTCAATTAATCCGTATCGGTTAATTTAAAATTTAAAAAAATAATGCCGTTTTTTTCTTTAATTAATCCTTATTGGTCAATTTTAAATTTAAAAATAACAATACCGCACGCTCTTATTTGTAATTTTTTGAGTCACGCCCATTTATTATTTAACCAATAATCTCTATTTGCAACTATTTTTTTTTTTTTAATTTGAAATTTTGAATTCAAATTTTGAAATTGCCATTATTAATTCCTAAAGTATTAATTTTTAAAATTAACTTTAATAAACATTAGAATTTAATAGTTTTTTTTAAATAAATTTGTAATATCTTTATTGAAATTTAATTCTTAAATTTAGTCTTTTACAAAATCTTTAAAGAAAAGAACTCGCTGAATGAATACCGTGATCTAGTAGGAGCAAAGTTTGTATTTCAATCGGTTAGAATAGGAGGTATAGACTCTTCGCTAATATATGTTGTGCTTGTCAGAGCGTGATTTCATTGTACTCTATGTCATCCAGTGTACTGTCAGAGAAATTTCTATTAGATTATTCATAGAGTCAACCATGTGGCAAGAATACACTTTGCTGAATAAGCGAATTTTTAGTTGCAAATACATGTAAGAGAAAAATAACAATTGTATTTTTCAAGAAATCTGAATTTTTTTCTATAATAGAATCGATATTTATAAGCATGACATAAAAATTTTAAAGTTTAAACATTTAAAGACACTTGTACCGATATATTTATAACAAAGGTATATTTAATACTTCTACTTATAACTTTATACATTCTTTACCTAAAAATATAAAATACGGAGATATAAAAGTATGTTTAATATTTTAAATTTTATGAGTTAATTATGTATTTAACTATTATAAATCATGTTCAAAATTTGCTCACTTTATTACCATATTTTATATTTTCTAGGTAAATAATTTATAAAATTTTAAGTAAAAATATGATTCTCTGTTCAGTACATTTAGAGAAATGCATTATAACATAATGAAAAAAATTTCTCGCAGTAACAAACCATTTTCAAATCTGCATTTAAATCTATATATGACATACTTATGAAACATAGGTATTGCTATGCATTAAGTCAAATTTGATTAAGTTTTTTTTTTAATTTAATTCCAGAGAGTAATGCCAAAGTCAATAAAAATTCAGGCAAAACCTTCAAGATTTTTATTGATTTTTAATAACTTTTCCAAATGGAACATTAAAATTTAAATTAAGTCTATAATTAGATAGAGTTAATGATACCAAGAACAAGCCAGAGATCTAGAAAGAATAAAACAGCAGAATAACCACGATATAACGTTAAATTGCCTCATATTTGTCTACAAGATGTTATTTAAAGAAAGATAAAGAATCTGGGAAAGAGAAAACTCGCGATCCATAATTGAATTCTGTAATGTAATAATAAACAATATGTAAAATATTACTCTAAACATCCAATCTCGCATCGTGGTTTACTATATTAATAAGAACACAGATGAGGATGATTTTATCTCAATTCTTTAGCAGTATTCGAAAGGGGAGAATCTACAGTCCGCAGATGCTCTTAATCTCTAGTCTGCCTGCTTGCCAGGAAACAAGTCAATGATGCGTAGTGTCGAGATTACAGAGCCAAAGGAATTTTTCCCACCCGAGGATTTAGATAAGACTCAGTCTCTCTAAAGGATAAGGGATCGAATTGTAAAAGATGCCATAGTCAGACGGTGATTTCCAAGGTCATGCCATCTCGTCTGCTTCAAAAAAATAGAATTGACAGATATATCAATTTTGTACCAACATCTTACCACCAGTCTTTTTCCTGTAGTTGTTGGATATTAAAATTTCTAACGGATTTTTTTCTTTTTTCTTATTCTTCTTTTCCATAAGTTAGTTCTCTTCCATAAGAACAGGCAATTTTCGTCAAGCGGCTAAAATTAAAAATTTTGACGCAGGAAAAAGCGTTAACTCGTGTAAAGGGGGAGATTTTTCTATCCCACCTTCCTTATCCTCTCTCTCGCTCTCTCTCTTCCTCGTTCATATTCTATCCAGATATGAGTTTTAAGTTAGCAGCTGTTGGAAATTCAATTTCTGTATGGATACTACTTTGAACCAATAATCTTCAACATTTCTGTATTTCCAAAAAGAATTAAATATATTTTTCTCTAAAAAGGAATTACGACTTATTTTATACACTATTTCCGTTTAAATAAATAGATATTCTTGAATGTTTTGAACATATTTCGGTACAATAATTTGCATATATCCTTCTTTTTTTATTTACAAAACATTTACAAGTAACATAATGGATTTATAAAAGTTTATATTGTGGTTTTCTGCAATTTAATCTATATAAAAATGTTTATAAAGAGAAAACAAGTTTCTATATATTACTGTATATTTACTAGATATAATCGATTATTATTCTAACACGTAGAATAGAATAATCGATACACTTTATAGCATTATGTAATAAACGATTGTAATTTTTATATAAAATTATTAAGATTTCAATCAATAAACTTTCTTCTTTTCAATTTTAACAACTAGAGAAAGATCATTACTTGTTACAGAAACAACACTTTAAAAATAACATATAATATTGAAAATAAACACTAAAAACAATAAACTGTTATATATAATTCTTTTAAAATTTTGTATATATTAACTTCTATTCAAAAATTCCGAAGAACGATTTAAGAAAAAATAAAAAAAAACCATATATTATTTTAAAATTAGTTTGAAAATTTTTGACATGTAATCAAAAAGATTTATTGTTGTAGTAGAAAAATATACTTTATACATTTTTGATTCTATTTCTCTTCTTCTAGGTAATTAGCACGCAAACTTTTGTATCTCTATCATTTAGTAATAGAGTATCATTTTGTTTAATTATCACAAAATAATTTCTATTTTTTCATCATGGAAAAAAGATATTAAGTCTTGATGGTATGAATTAGTCATTAATTTTACAGAATATTTTTTTTTTTCCTTCTTCATTTTTGTGAAGAGGAAGTTACGCTAGAAAATATACTTTTTTTTAATTTTTTTAATTTTTTCTCTGATATAACTTCGCATATGACGTAACAAGGGTGTCTCTAATTATGACACTTGTCAAGCAAAATTAATTTAAATTTGATGTGTGACGCCGAGTAATTTTGACAGATTAATTTCCATTAAAAACTGACGGANGCTGCGAAAGAGTTGATATCCTTATCAACTTCGGGGATAAAAACCATATATTATTTTAAAATTAGTTTGAAAATTTTTGACATGTAATCAAAAAGATTTATTGTTGTAGTAGAAAAATATACTTTATACATTTTTGATTCTATTTCTCTTCTTCTAGGTAATTAGCACGCAAACTTTTGTATCTCTATCATTTAGTAATAGAGTATCATTTTGTTTAATTATCACAAAATAATTTCTATTTTTTCATCATGGAAAAAAGATATTAAGTCTTGATGGTATGAATTAGTCATTAATTTTACAGAATATTTTTTTTTTTCCTTCTTCATTTTTGTGAAGAGGAAGTTACGCTAGAAAATATACTTTTTTTTAATTTTTTTAATTTTTTCTCTGATATAACTTCGCATATGACGTAACAAGGGTGTCTCTAATTATGACACTTGTCAAGCAAAATTAATTTAAATTTGATGTGTGACGCCGAGTAATTTTGACAGATTAATTTCCATTAAAAACTGACGGAAATATTTATGATTAGAAAACAATAATTTTAGCAAATTAAATTCGAGTCGAAAGGGATAAATTTTAGTTTAAGACGAAGGAGAGAAAATGATTTAAAAATAAATAAAATT
>NW_019388451.1:0-399 GCF_000671375.1 Centruroides sculpturatus
GAAATCCAACACCAGCTGTTTCTCAAGGTCATCCAGCTGTAAACACAATGACTCATGAGTGTCAGATTTCACAGAAAGGCCAGAAAATTAAAAATAAAGTTTGAAGCTTTTTCTTCAATATTAACGCATTTCTTTCGTTTTTTTCAGTTTTAAATATTTTTTATGTTTAATTACAATTAATATAAAAAATTGCAAGGTCGCAAGGGAGTTAAAGTAGTAACAGCTATTTTTTTCCTTGTAACACACACTTTCTGATGAGGGTGGATGTGAAGTTTTCAAAAAGCCTTCGAAAAGGTGATGTGGGTTGCCAGATTTTTTCGATCCAATGATAGAAAAAGTCTGGCAAACGCTGGTCTATTTTATAATAAATAATGAGTGATAGTTAGTAATTAATGTTAT
>NW_019388451.1:2352-7185 GCF_000671375.1 Centruroides sculpturatus
AGGCTTTAAAGCAACAAAATTTTATTTGTTATTGGAATTCACTAGTATTTAAAATTCTCACCCCTATTTTAGAAACTTAATGTTTAGTTTTTATTATAATTAAAAAATTTAGCAACGAGTTGCATAACTTTTCCAACAAGAGTATTTAAACTGCATGTGGCACAGTTTGTTGTGTTAATTTATTTAAATGTTTCTATGTTATTGATTATTATAAAATGGTAAAAAGCTCAATATTGAGGGTAAGGACGAGTTTTATAAAATGTTGTAAGTGCTAATAACGAATAAAATCGTCTAACACTACTCGAGATATGACACACGACCATCTGTACTTCCTCAACCCTTAATTTTTAACCATCAAAATTTAATAGCATCAATTCCCCTAATACACGAAGCTCCCTACAAAATTTCAGAAATTTCTGACAAAACACATGTAAAGTATTAAGCTTAAAAATGAATGGCTAAAAACGTGTAACTCTCTTCCCCACACTAACATCCACAAATACAGAAAAGCCCCGAAATATTCTTGCATTTCTGGATGTTTCAAAGTGTCTTCAGTCCAGAAATGTAAAAATCTTGCGGGATCGTTTGATGAATAATCTCTATATTCTTCCTCTATTCTATATAAGTGCAGAGAGAGTAATAAAATAAAACTAATTTTTTAAACATAATCACATAACAGTTGGCGCCACATGAAAATGACTTGTAAATTAAATTGAAAATCACGAGAAAGTCCTACAATAGAAATGACATTTTATTTTAATAAATAATTGAGCTGCAATTTCAAAAAAAAATTGTATACTTATAAATATTCATTGCGATCTGTTTGTATTTTCTTAAACTCTAAAGCTGAGGTAGATAGGTAAAAGCGGAGACCAGATCTAGAAATCTTACGGTAAGGAGGCCCAAATTATCTATACAGGAACTGCCGATGCAAACTGATAGTCACGTTATTTCTATTCAAATCTTTTTTCCTGAAAGCAGTAAATACAAGACCATTGTCTTAATTGCTAACAGAAAAGTATGATATACAGGAGCAAGACAATACAGTACTAACTTGAGGTATAGAACATATATTTTAAATGAAATAAATTTGAAATATGATTCAAAATTGCAGCCTGGCGTTGTGACCATGTCACAATAGATAATTGTTCGTTTATTATGGAAATGATTTTATTTATTTTTAAAATAACATATATGTTTTTATTATGTACATACATAACTTATAGAAAATGGTGCATATATATAGCAGTAACCATATATGAATAAGAATTCGTTACTGTCTACTCCATACTTGCTTGTTCCTAACGGATTGGTTTAAAATTGATTTTAGCCGATATGCCATATCGATATTTTAGGGGTAGTGCAAAAATAATTCGTTATACATTGAGAAATGATTTAATAACTTTTGTAAAATACTATGTTTAATCCAACCAGTTATATCCGATGTTTTTCATCAATAAAATTTAATTCATGAATTTTTTTGCTAGTAAAATTGACTTGCCATTTATCTTTCGACTATAATTGATACTTTTTAACATAATCTATGTAAATGTCTATTAAAGCTTCTATAAGACTGTGTAATGCTTTTATGCCCAACTGTCGGTAAATAATTTCATGCTCTTTCATTTGAAATGCTTCAAAATTAGTGTTGTAACGAATAGTATATTCGGCCAAAATAGCCAAATAGCCGAATATTCGGCCAAACTATTCGGCTCGATTATCGCACGTACGAAAATTGGCGCGCAAACCGCATTATGGCAAGGACCCCGCTCTCTATTGGCCGCTGTCACTACGCTTCGCCAATCGCGTTAATTCTTGAAGCGGACAGACACGAGCGTNTTATCTAAAATACACTCTTAATACTTTTACTTTAAATACAAAATGACATAAAATATATGCTTATTACGATCCTTTTAAGACTTGGAACGTTCGATGCCAATATTCCGTTGATAACATTACAGGATAAAAAATTCAATTTATTACAAGCAATTACAGTATGAATGTGTACACTTTATACTTATCACAACCTGTACACTTCATACAAAACTGTTATATTTATAAACAACTCTTTTTAACTCAGCACACCATAATATTTAACTAGAGAAATTGCAACAGGAATGTTTATCCTCGACTGTATTTTTCGGGAAAAAGTCTACAGTTTGCGTACACTGTACATTACATTGAAATAATTCTTGCCCTGTACTTACAGCATGGAAAAGATCCATTTACAGTAGTACGAATTTTCTAATAGTTCTTCTTATTTGTCTCCAAGTGTCTTACTTTACTAAATTTTGTCTTCCAGCTGAAAAGGATTTGCCCAATGGACAAGGCTTTAAAGCAACTCTAGAAAAAGATCATATGCCAATGGATAGTTGCATATTAAGAGGCACCTACTTAATTTGTCTGAACAAATAGACACTAGAGGAACTTTCTGAGGAAATGTGGCCCCAAAAAGGTTTTAGACACGTAGAAAATATTTGTAAAACTGCATTGTTTTTGCGACTTTTTCGCAATCTTTTCATTATTTTATGGTTAAAAAAGGTCATTCGAAGGAGCCCATCGCCTATTTTTTACAATACTAATAACACACAAGCTTATTGCAACACTTGTTTGGGTATCTATGCCTCGAATTTAGTCTGACATGACACTTTCAACAAAATAAATAATAAAAAAATAAAATTGATACAATACAAAAAAGCGAATATATTTACTGCATATGTAAAATATCACCTTTGCAATGTTTATCGACAGATAACTTGATGTAAATAAAATATTGTACGTGTAAAAAATTGTTATTAAAGTTTTATATATAATTTTTATTTTATTTACTTTACAGGTAACACGCAAGTAATGTAGAAAATTTAATAACAAAAATTTTTCCAGGTGACGTCGGTAGATGGTGCGACGGTTCACTTTGAATCACGTAGCGTATATCCCACTGTTCGTAGGAGTGACTTTGAACGTGTCCAGTGGGACGAAAATGGAGGAGGAACGTGAACTGCCGCAAGACAATAGTGATTCAGAAAGTAAGTTTGGAAAGTAAATTATTATTATTTTTTAAATTAAGGTAAAGAATAAATTCGAAACGAGCAGTGAAACTAATTAGAAAGTGAGTAGGACAAGCACGACTGGCATTTTACTTGTTAAAGTTCCTTCCAGTTACGTTACGTTTGATAAACTTTTCGAAAGTTTGTGTTGTAGAATTAAATAAAGGAGTTATGTTGTAAAATATAGTTAAAAATGGTTGAAAATTGTACATTTTACTTGGAAACAGATTTTATTGTCATTAAATGTGTGAATAATTTATAAAATTGTCTTTAATTCAAAATATCAATTATAATTATGTTATACAGTAGACTCCTCTATAACACGGTAGACAAGTTCCGTTTTACATGAATTTCGTGTTTTTCCAGTCACTTAAATACATGAGACAATCACAGCTTGGCACGTGTGCAGTTTAGGGACTACAACTGTTTGCAAGGTTTTCTTCTATAAAATTAATCGATTCTAGGCTAAATTGACTCAACATTTCCAAAACACGTATAATTTTTTTTTGAATAATTCATATAAACTATGCTATAAACAAAAAAAAAATTGTAAAATTACTTACCGAGTGGGCACCATTCGACGACTCCATCACTTAAATTAAGCTTGTTTTCGTCGCGGAATAGTGCATCGAACGGCAGGCGCGTGTTTCCTGATAAGTTATTTTTCTGCGAAAAATTTGCTGAACTTTGGAGACATTATTAATATAAAAATAATTTTTATGGCCGTTAAATAATAAATGGTTTTTAGTAGGTCCNGATAGTCATCTATTAACTGGTAAATTTGTTATTCTGTATTTCAGTTGGTGGCATTGTTGGTGCAGATTACAACTAAAAAAATAAATAATTTTCTGGTTAATAATTTTTAAAATCATTGTTTTTTTGTTACAAAAGTGGAATTAAATAATTGTATAAAAAGTTTTATCTAAAATACACTCTTAATACTTTTACTTTAAATACAAAATGACTTATAAAATATATGCTTATTACGATCCTTTTAAGACTTGGAACGTTCGATGCCAATATTCGGTTGGTAACATTACAGGATAAAAAATTCAATTTATTACAAACAATTACAGTATGAATGTGTACACTTCATACAAAACTGCTATATTTATAAACAACTGTTTTTAACTCAGCACATTATAATATTTAACTAAAGAAATTGCAACAGGAATGCTTATCCTCGAGTATATTTTTCGGGAAAAAGTCTACAGTTCGCGTACACTGTACATTACATTGAAATAATTCTTGCCCTGTACTTACAGCATGGAAAAGATCAATTTACAGTAGTACGAATTTTCTAATAGTTCTTCTTATTTGTCTCCAAGTGTCTTACTTTACTAAATTTTGTCTCCCAGCTGAAAAGGATTTGCCCAATGGACAAGGCTTTAAAGCAACTCTACAAAAAGATCATATGCCAATGGATAGTTGCATATTAAGAGGCACCTACTTAACTTTGTCTAAACAAACAAACAAACACTAGGGGAACTTTCTGAGTGAATGTGGCCCCAAAAAGGTTTTAGACACGTAGAAACACTTGTAAAACTGCATTCTTTTTGCGACTTTTTCTCAATCTTTTTTTATTTTATGGTTAAAAAAGGTTATTCGAAGAAGCCAATCGCCTATTTTTTACAATAATAATAACACACAAGTTTATTGTAACACTTGTTTGGATATCTATGCCTCGAATTTAGTCTGACACGACACTTTCAACAAAATAAATAATAAAAAAAACTGTGATACAATACAAAAAAGCAAATATATTATCTGTGTAAAATAATACCTT
>NW_019388452.1:0-780 GCF_000671375.1 Centruroides sculpturatus
AAATTTTTTAAAAATAAATTTAAAAAGATGATAAGAGAAAGTTCCGAAACGAAAGAAGCTGGATGTTCATTAGTAACAAAAAAAACTCATATCCAAAGACAAGCTACTTTAACTCAATTAATAGAGAAGAAAAAATTATTGAATATCGATGATATATCAACAAAATAAAAAGATGGACAATCGATAGATCAGATGATGTTTATAATTCAAAATCTCAAGAAGATTTAAATTCTGAAGCTTCTACTTCTGGAGACGATCAAGATGGAGGATAATCTCCGAGTTTTCTAATTTATCTGATGAATTAGCTTCTGGTAAACGAAAGAATGAATAAGAGCATGCTTTTAAAAAGGAAGAAAAAACGAAACAAACAAACGTTTCGATCAAGAATTAAAAAAATATTTACATTTGCCTCTTATACAAAGACAAAGAGACCCATTTTTGTGATGGAGAAGTTCAAAAGAATTTTTTCCTAATTTGAACAAAATAGTTATAAAATATATAAGTCCCCCAGCATCTTCCATTGAAAGTGAAAGAATTTTCAGAGCTGGAGGTAACATTTAAGAGCCCTGAAAATGGCAGAATTCTCATATTTTTGTATTACAATTTAAGGATTTTAAAGTTTAAATATTAAATATTATATATTTAAATATTAAGCTTAAACATTAAATAAAACAGATAGTTTTGAATAGGTTATATTATACCTTATGATATGTATTGATAAAAGAAATAATTTAAATTAAAATTTTTTTAATATTTAGATTGTCATGTAATAAATAATAA
>NW_019388452.1:1210-6986 GCF_000671375.1 Centruroides sculpturatus
TTTGTAGAAAAGGGCTGGCAGAATTACAATTTAATAAAAAGTAAAACATCTGGATACGAGTCCAATTTACTTTTTATTAAATTGTAATTCTGCCAGCCCTTTTCTACAAACAAATATTATATTTTTAATTGTGTTGGGATTGTCACCTGTGGACATTTTAAACTGTTTTAGATATTTGTGCAGAGGCATAGCCTCTAAAGAAAGGTTGTCGTCTCTGCAATGGAAATAGTTGTTCCTGAAGATTAGACATGGCGAGAAAAATTGGAGTCTTATCCAGATGTTTTACTTTTTATTAAAATGTAATATCTTGATAATACAAGTGAACTTTTGCAACTAACAAAGAAAATATTATAGAAGTATTCTATAAAAGGTAGAACACCAATGGAAGCAAAAAATATTTATTGAAATTTCTGGCCAAACTGAAAACAAGTTTCTTATTTTCACAAGCTGAAAAATTTAGGAACATTCCATCTTTCACAGTAATAGAAAGTATAAAAAAAAGTACATACTGAACAGACTGAAGCTGTCAGAAAGACAAAAAGTTGTTCATTAGATACATTTAGACTTTGTTACTATTATTTATTGATGCATTTATATACTACTACATTTTCAGTATGCTGCATATTGTATACAAAAATGGATTAGACAAATTCAGTGTTTCCAGACATTGTTTAAAATGTTTTCCCCTCATTCTTGCTCTTTTTGCCTTGTAGATAAGAGGGTCTTTCTTCATATCCACTGTGGGTTTGATCAGGCACACATTTGGGCAATATGTGACTTAGCATCCTTAATTAATTTAAGAACATCTGGAGTAGCTTACCTGGATTCAATCTTAGCTCCTCAGAGTAGTAAGTTGAAGCCTTAATTGTCTCAGTCATCCAATTTGAAATAATGTTTTATTAGTTGCTATGCATATTTTTGTATAAATATATTACTTTTGAAGCTATACATAACTAATGTTTTTTCTTAGCATGTAATGTATCATAATATACTTCTTAACATTTCAAAGAGAAAGCAATATTTGAACTATGTTTAGAAATCACTATTGATACTTATTTCTTGTTACAGTAATAAATTATAATTTGATTTATACTAAAATTACATCACTAAACTCATAACAATCAAAACACCAAAGAAAAAATCATTTAAAAGTCTTAAATGCTTGATATATAATTTAAAAAGTTTACCATCCATAGAAGCAGATCCACTAGTACTTTGTCCAGAAACAGAAAAACATGATGGTTGAACATCTTCTGAAGGACTTGTTGAAGGTCTAACTGTAACATTCATTTCTTTGTTTACTTCCATAGGTTCTTCATCAATATTTGTTGATTCATTGCTATAGATGAGAGTAAATAAATAATACTGTTAATATGTTAGAACCTCAACAACTAAACAACAAATTATGACCTATGCTTTAATGAAGTATATAAAGAACTTCACCCTATAGAATGGTAAAGAGAATACATCTTTGGATATGAACAGTCTACAGAATTCCAATACACAATAGAACAGATTGCAACCCTACCAAAAAGGCTCTAATTTATCAACTATTTTCTGATAAAATGATCAATTTGTAAAATGCTTTAAGTTTAACAGTTAAATTTGACTCCAAATGCAAAAAATAAATGTACTAACAATTGTTTCGTTGCCAACTTACTGATGAGTTGGCAACTAAATCTTTAGTGCTCAATGACATATTAAATTTTCTTTTTCTCTATTTCAAAAAGCAGAAGTTTCATTGCATAAAAAATAGGGCATATCGTAAATTTTCAGTTGTAGTGATTAAAACAATGGCCAGTACAAGCACTCTCATTCAAATAGAATGTTCCATTTGTCAACTAAAATATCACTTGACAAAATCACTACTGTAGTCTAGGAATTATGGATTAAGACAAATTGCCAAACTGTCCAGCATAGTTCTATGATATGATTTTTAATTTATTACTTTAAAGTTCTTTAAATAAGATAAACTGTAAAGTGGTTTCAGTTATTTAAAAACATCTTAATATATAAAAATGTAAATAAACATGAGTATACAAATAAATAATTGACTTTAAAAAACTACATCTATCTGAATTTACCAGTACATATATTGAACTACTTATATTTTTACTAATGAGTTTTATTTTGTTTCCCAAAAATACAATCCCATACTCTTCAGAATATATTGAGATAACAGCATGATACATCAAAGAACTAATTTCCAATCATCAAATAGACAAATAAATAAATACAAACATTGCAAACACTGCTAGATGCAAATTAACATCGAATGGAGCAAAATACAAACACATGAGCCTCTTCTATCTTGGAACCAACCACCTAACTGTCAAATTTATATGGGATCTATAAGAGAAGCTTAGAAACTAATAATCAACTGTACACTCAGACAACTTATGATCTTGGAAGTGACTAGAACACTAGTTAGCCACAATGAAGTTCTGTTAAAATAACATCCCTCATTTTAATTTTATAAACATGCTGTTAATAATCCTCATTGACTTTATTTTATGCTTTTTTATTTTATTTTGTACACAATTTATCTGAACATTCTATTTGATTCCCAGAGAAACATTCATTTTTTTCTTTTCCAAAGAGAGATTAAAGATACTTGAAACATATTGTGGGTAGCCTGAGGTAGGACGAACTCGCACCTCTTTTAGATAGGCAACAGTTCGGTGAGAACTGCCCACTGGTCAGGGGATGACGTGTAGAATAATTTTATATCCCGTGACGTCGGGACTCTTTCTGTTAAGTCGAGTGGAGGAGGAGAGAGGGGCCGTCGGTGAGGTGTAGCCAATATTCGAATTAAATATACTTTTTAACAACAAAACAAACATTTATTAGACAAAACTAGAGACTAACAAAAGAGATTAAATATCGTTTCCGCGGAGTTGGAAGGGCCGCGCCGAGAGAGAGTTTACAATACTTTGGGGTTTCATACCTCTGTTGAATTCAATGGCTAGTACAGATAGAAATTCGGATAGAGGTTGAACTTCTCTCCAGTAGGTCTTCTGGGGAAGTCTCCTCCGGGATCGACGAGCAGCTGGATGGGTGGGTCGGCGGGTGACGGTCTTCGACGGGAGATGACGGACCTGTTCACGGACGGCAAAGTCGACCTCTCTTTTATATCTTCGGTAGATCTTGTATCACGTTATCTCTTTACACCAATTATAGATTTCTTTGGATAAGATCCTGTTGATTCAGATTTGGGTTTCGGAGGGAAAGGAAGTTACTCCGGGGATGGGAAGACGAACATCCGCCCCCGAAAAAGGTTCGATAGCGCGTAGAAATGGAGGTTTCTTTGTTTTAAATAAATGTTTTAATTTATTAATTTTGTTGTTTAAACGATTTAAACTCGTTTAATTCGATCCGAATTTCACTATATATATATGAATTCTTTGATTATATATATATAATCAAAGTTTTATAAGTTGGTGGGAGAAAGAAATTAAACTCCTGGGTATTTATTATACAATATATTAATTTATCATCATCCAATATAAGTTTGAATCTTATTGCTATATTACAATCAATACACAAATCAATATTAATAATAATCTGTACAGCAGCATGCCTCACTTTAAAGCACTTTTCAATTATGCTCAAGTATTGTTTTTAATGCTTGCTTACCTTGCTTGAGAGGTATGGTCAGCAATATGATTCTGTACTTCTTAAAACATTTTACTTTTGCATTTTTGTGCACTTGATAAATGATGCATAAATATGATTCTAGACTTATACAGGCAAGTGTGGGAGGAGAAAAGCTAATTTGCTTTATAATGATGCCTTTATCCAAAAACTAATGTTGGGGCAATCATCCTTCTCAGAATTTTACCACAAATACTTAGTTTTATACTTAAAATGAAAGTATAATTATTGTGAATTCATTTCTCTTTTAAAATGAACATGACTATTACAACAGATGCTAGATTTTCAGATTGTCATAAAAAATGAAACATTAAAAAAGAAAATTTGGATGATTCATACCAGGTTTAAATTAAAAGAAAAATTTAAACATGGTATAATAAATTTATAAAAAAAAATAATTATAATCAAAACCCACTCTTCAATTACCTTGCATTATTTTCCATTTCTTGTTGTAAATTTAGTACTATTTCACATAACTCATCTGAATTCTCAAAGTTTCCATCACCATTTTGTACTCTTCTTAATAAAACTTCTCTAATCATATGAGAAGGGAAATTTCCAGGTTCAATTGCTGCTTTTACAATATCAGATTTCATATATTCATCAACTTGATGTTCAACGGTTAATGAAAATTCAGAAACATGTAACACTTCATTACTTGTTGATTCCATGTTAACTTCACCACTTGATTTCTGTAATGTAGTATTGCTAAGCATTATATTAAAGAAAAATGTTTTAAAAACTAAATTAGAAGAATTGAGATGANAATTAGTAGCATTATTTAAAAGAAAAAAGTTTTCACTAATCCAAACAACCTGTACAATAATTAGTTTATATACAGCATTAAATAATTTAAAGATAATATTTCAATTCTTAATTCTTATTTGAAATCAGAATTTTCAATGACAGTATTAGTATTTTATAACACATTTCATGGATATGGATGATTTATACCAGGTTTAAATTAAAAGAAAAATTTAAACATGGTATAATAAATTTATAAAAAAAATTATAATCAAAACCCACTCTTCAATTACCTTGCATTATTTTCCATTTCTTGTTGTAAATTCAGTACGGTTTCACATAATTCATCTGCATTCTCAAAGTTTCCATCACCATTTTGTACTCTCCTTAATAAAACTTCTCTAATCATATGAGGAGGGAAAATTCCAGGTTCAATTGCTGCTTTTACAATATCAGATTTCATATATTCATCTACTTGACGTTCAACAGTTAATGAAAATTCAGAAACATGTAACACTTCATTACTTGTTGATTCCATGTTAACTTCACCACTTGATTTCTGTAATGTAGTATTGCTAAGCATTATATTAAAGAAAAATGTTTTAAAAACTAAATTAGAATAATTGAGATGATACATAATGTTATATCAAAGTGACAATGATTTATTTATTATTTACATATTTTCATAATATGAATTAAGTATTCTTTCAATATTGTTTCTAAGTTGTGAAAATCAGCATTACTTAATAACAAAGATTTTATTTTGAGATCACTTTATCTAATGTATTTCAGAGCACTTAATTTTTCTACTGATAAAACAGTTTGAGGTACTGATAGTTTTCATCAATTCTTGCAGTTTTGTTTATGCATTAAAATAGTTTAATCTATTGACATTAATTCTAATAATTGATGATATTTCAAGTAAAAAATTTCAGTGTTATCTTCATTATAACTGAAATGCATGTGTGTATAAACTAACCTGTTTTAAGTTTTAGATGCGGTCCAGGAAAAAAAACGGTGGTTATTTATGTACAATTAACCCATAAAGTTTTCATCAATTTTGAGGAAATATTTTTGAAAAATTGATTTTTTAAAAGTAATATTTTATTTTTAAACATTAATGTTATCCCTTTCAAAGTACAGTAGTTCCCTCGGGCAGTTATACATCAGCAGAGTCAGTCTTCATAGCAGTGCTGGAAAGCTTCAACTAGATTTGCCTGCAGCAATGCAGTTACACTCCTTTGGATGTTTCAGGGCTGCGGAGTCGGTAAAAAAAATCCGATTCCAGATAATTTTAGTAGGCCGACTCCGGCAAAATTAAATACAAAGTCATTATATGGGAGCAGAAACGCTCATAGGGAGGTACCCTACTCTGAAC
>NW_019388453.1:0-6859 GCF_000671375.1 Centruroides sculpturatus
AAATTAATAATTGATGAATTTGCATGAAAATATCTAAGAAATTTATTAAATATAATTAAAATTAAATAATGTAAATTATTTTATTGTTAAAAATAATCGTTTTTATAGCTAAAACTTATATTTTAAGTATGTTTTTTTTTTAGTTTAATTAACTATGTAAAGCCAATGGTTGAAAGATCTACAGGCATTTTAAATTGATTGAAAGGATAAAGCAAAAGCTCGAAAATGTCAAATCTATCGATAATAAGATATAATAATATGTTTTAAAGGTATTTGTTAGCTATTATTATCTATCGTTTCGACAGAATAGGGAATTTAGTCATGTGACCAGCCTTGAATTTTCACCTTGCTATTATCCGTTGCACTTTTTTTTTTTTTTTTTTTTTTTTTTTGGTGGTCAAAAAATTCTTTGTCGATTCATTCAATTAAAAGTAGTCCAGACAATTATAGAAATAAAGCAGCGAAGCATAATTTCTAATTAATTTCACTACTATTAATAAGGTTTTTTCTTAGAATTTTTCAATCACGCTTTTCCATTTCCCAGTTATTAAATATTCTGCAATTTGTTCGAATTTATTTATGGCGTTAAAAAATTAATTTATCTCATTTTAAATCTTTCTAGGACAGTTAAATTATTGTTCAATAAAAGTGGGAGTGTAGTTTTCATTGACAGTATTGTATTGTAATTATAAGTAATGGAAATTTTCTTACTGTAGTTCGATAAGCTTAACAGTAGCTCAATTTATTTTTTTATACATAAAATAACATTAAATTTTCATAAACTTAATTAAATAAGAATTTTTAAATTTAATATAAGTTGTTTCGATATCTCAGAAAATACATATTTCGGGTTGAGAGAAGTGAGAAGTGACCCGCATTACTTACAAATGCGGGTCTCACCCCTCTTTGAAAGACATGAAAATATATTAATAAACTGTTAAAAAAACAAAATTTTTACCAATTAGTTAGTAAAATAACTATTTTCTTATATAAAATATTAAATTTTGGGCTCTTCTATATGTAGATCATGGTCAAATGGCCCTATTTTTCATCTTTCTAGGCCTAGTTTTGATAAATCTGATCTTTAATACTGTTTAATCTATTAAATTATGTAATAAATTGTTATTTTTTATTAAAATATTAAAGTATACATTGCATTAATTTTTATTATTTAACAGGTAAGAATAACCTTAATTATCTTTAAAGAAGTTAAAGGAAATGAAGCTATTGTTAGTTTTTCCTTTTAGCTAATTTCTTTCGATCCTTTATACATTTACTATTCGGAAAAGAATTGTTCTACTTCACAGAAATGAATAACTTTGAGTAAAAAAAATTATATAATTAGGTGCTCGTATCTTTAATGAAATGTTTACATGTGAATTTTATTTTCACTTCCTCCATTAGTTACTTTCTATGCTTAAAAATGGTTTTAA
This sequence comes from Centruroides sculpturatus, assembly GCF_000671375.1. NCBI lineage: Eukaryota > Metazoa > Arthropoda > Arachnida > Scorpiones > Buthidae > Centruroides > Centruroides sculpturatus. Next base: position 1,434 of record NW_019388453.1, read on the forward strand.
AATATTGTTTCCTTTAAAAACTAAAATTTTATACTATTTTAAGTCTTTAAAACAATTAACTTTATAAAAAATTTCCATTTGATAATACGCCCTATAACACGAGGCCATTTGTCGGATACCGCTTATAAAGCCTGAAAAGACGATTTTTAAATAAAATAATATTATTTAAAATATATATTATAATTGTATTATGCAATTTTTAAAATGCTTTTTCATTTTTTTTTATTATACTGCAGCTAAAGCTCAAAAAGTGAGTGATCCGAACCTCTTCGATCTCTGAAATGCAAAGACGAACTAGACCAAGTCTCTAACTTATAAAAGGCCTTTCACACTTCACTAAGCAACAATAAGATTAAAAAATATGAGATTTAAGTTGTATTATTGTAAAGTGATGCCTAAATTGTATTAATTTGTTTAGCTTATGTGTAAATCTGGCCGTGTCGAAGAGGCTTTTGTCATAAATTCTTTGCCCTTTTAATCCAAAATATTTCGATTTTCTTATAAAATTTCAACTCAGATGAGCTTCTTATTTTTAAGATTTGTATTAAATCAAAATAATTTATTTTATTATTATTATTATTATTTTAAATTCTAAATTATAATAACTTTCTTTTTATTTCACACAATGAAGCTTTTATTCATTTCATACATCGTTAACTTCTCCCCGGGCCATTCGTCACGTGATAATTGTAGTTATTTCATCCTCACGTGATTTATAATTTTTAAATTTAAAAACAAGTATCGGTTTACGTCACATTATTTTCATTTATTAGTATAAATTTCCTGTAATTTAAGTAATAACCGAGCATAAAAATTCATTATTTATACATGAAAAAAAGAGGTAAAAAAATCTAATTAAATTTATAAATTTTTATCATTTATTTTTTAAATTCAAATCTAATCGAAGAGACAAAACACAAGTAGCTATACAAGCATTAAGTATACATAATTTTTACTTTAATGACTCTTGTCGTAGGTCTAGCTCCGGTGACTCCGAGGAGAATCGGTCACCCGTATCAGAACAGGACGCCTCCAAAGAGAAAAAAGCCAAGAACGTCCTTCACCAGGATGCAGATCTGTGAATTAGAGAAGAGATTCCATAAACAGAAATATTTAGCTTCTGCCGAAAGGGCGGCCCTTGCTAAACAATTAAAAATGACAGACGCTCAAGTCAAGACTTGGTTCCAAAATAGGAGGACTAAATGGAGGTGAGACGATTCTTACAATCCTTTTCCTTCCTTAAATCCTATCTATTCTTCAATCACTTTGTTCACCCATAATATAATTTGTGTAGGATATAAGATATGGATTGTAGATCATCTACAGTTATCGGGATATAGGCCTATACTTATGACATTATAAGCTCGGGGTGCAGTTTATTATGTAAATATTACATACTATCCAATTATAAGATAAAAGTAACAGGATTAAAATGTAAGATAAGAAGATTTAAAACAATAAAAATGAATAATTTTAACAAGAAATTAACCAAACTGTAATTGTACTGATAATGTCGATAACAGAATTAATAGAACAGTAGTTTTTATATGCATATAATTACGAAAAAAAATATCAAGACTGGTTATTCTTCAATAAATGTAGTAACATTTAAGTCAAAGACTAAAAATTTGTATAGTTTCCGTTTTCCGTTGGTAGATAAAAATCACGATTGACTTAGGTGTAGAAGTACGATAATCGTTGCACGTGTCACGCCTTTGCCGAATTGCCTTAGCTTTAACTCGACAACAAGCTAGTAATTTGCCTGTAGGCCTATAGACAAATAATCGGGCCAAATCGTTATTCTCCAATTATTCACGATTTTGCTCTTCGTATGGAATCCCTCGATACCCATTTGTTATCGCGCCATCTAGTGATTTTCTTAATAAGCAAAGTTTGGCAATCCCCTTTTAACTTATTAATTCGTCAAATGAAGTGTGATTAATAAAATGTATCTTGAACTCCACCCAATTTTTGCATCGTCCTCATTACGTCATCCGGGATAAGATGAAGGAAAGAATCGTCAATCGTTACTTTAGGTGGAGTGCCAATGGAAATGAGCGAATTGCATGACTGACTTTTCTCAGTTGAAGATTTTTAATGACCGTGATTATCCAGGATAGGAATCTTTAATAGAATTATCTCATCCACGATAAGCTTTGGACGCCCTGGGAGGGTGGGGCCTCGTAGCTAACGACTCCCTAATGCTTAAATCTCTAGTTACTTCCCATTGGCGAATTCTGGCCAATAGATAATTAGCTAGTCGACACTCGACACTTCAACCATCTAATTAATTATTAAAACTTTCACTCATTTTGCACAAAGTTTATTCTCGATCCTTCTCGAACGAGATCGATTATCAGCTTTTACAAGTGGAAAGCTATCATTTAGCGTCACGGGCCTCTACAGAATTGAAAGCTAAAATTATTCTATTTCCTCAACTAGGACAATATTAATATGGCCAAAATTCGTACTATAAACGAATGCATTTAAAATTGAAACATCAATTGATAACACGAACACGTTAATCACTGATGAAATATGAATATTGTTTTCAAAATATTACATTCAAAGGGACGTAAATCGCATAACTTTTTTAAAGGATTTACATTAAAATTAATCAAATTCTTCTTCGATACTGAGAAATAGATCTTACTCTTCAACGAAGGGCTAAGAGGGACTTTTTTAAATTGAAGAATGAAGACTTTATTTATTCATAAAACTTAATTTTAGTTACTTTAATTCTATTATTTTACACTTAGGTATGTGTTTCTAACTAATTAAGCCAAATTCAATTGAACAATTCTTAAGTTTATATCCTAAAATCTTACTTTTTAGCTCATATACTTTATTAGGTAATAAATGATAAATTATTCGTTTATTTTTCAAATTAATATGTTCTTTTCTTTATAGGAGGCAGACTGCAGAAGAAAGAGAAGCAGAAAGGCAAGCGGCTAATAGGCTAATGATGTCACTTCAAGCAGAAGTGGTTTCCAAGACTCTGTATGAAAGTGTGCGAGATCCTTTGTGTATCAATAATGCATCGTTGCACGCCCTTCAGAACTTGCAACCTTGGGCCGACGGAACAGGAGGCCCTTCCAATACGTCACCTTCTTCACGTCACCACCCACCCGGAGAAAGACCCACCTATCTCTCACCACCCACTCTGGCCTCCCCTATTTGCTGAAACCAATTGTAAATAGGCTTCCGGCCTAAAGGCCCATAGGCCTTTCGAGTTTTTAGTTGTCTCGTGTTGTGCTGTACATAGTTATTTTATAAAAACAAGACTGGAAGAATCCAACCAGTGATTGGACATAACGGAATCACGTGACCATCAGCAAACGGCGGAATGGTCGATGTGATTTTTCACAGTGAGAAGGAAGGTTTTACCAGTTTGTAGACGAATTAGATGATTGTGTGTGAATAAATGTATTGCAACAATCGATGTAGTTAGTCATTTTATGAAAATAGAGTAGGCTATATTAATAGAACAAGGATAACTTCTTTGTCATAAAAAAAAACATCAACATATTACACTAAAGCAGTTTATATTCTTCGGGTTTAAAATACACTATTTCAAGCTCGTTAATTAAATTCGACCCTTTATTCTTAATATGAATATACCTTTACTTTCCCAGCATTTCGAGCCACTTAACTCCATATTAACGGCCGTATTCACAAACCAAGAATCAAGTGTTAGAAGTTGACCAATTACCATTCACTTTATTATATGAGAACACTTATTGGTTAACTTCTAACTCCAACTCTTGATCTTTGTTTGTGAATATAAATATAAATAAATAAGTCGTTTTAAAATTAACTTCTATTATCAAAAACTAAAGATTTTCTTCTTAATGAAGTATTATTAAGTTTAATTATTAAACAATATAATGTAAAAAGTATATTAAAGTACAGTATTCTTGAAATTCATAAAGATGATCAGTGAATATTTACAATGCTTAATATTCAAGAAGTTTCTTTGTGATGATTAAATGCAATAAACATTCTAAAGGCCTAATTAAAGATAATTATAGTTACTTAAGCTAATGAGATTATAAATGATAGGCCTAGAAAATAAATTTTTAATGTAACTCTTTTGTTTACATAGGCCCTACATCTTACAAATAAACACTATTTTATTGATTTAAAATAACTATTTTATACAAAAAATAATAGAAATTTGAAGAAATTTTTTTTTTTACAAATTATAGATCTAGGCCTCTTATTCTGTACTCAAAATTACAGTAAAGTAGTGTAATATCCTTTAATAACTAAAAGCCTATTGTATTACACTACAGTCGACACCCCTATAACACTGTTGATAATTCCGTTTTATATGAATTCCATGTAGTACGAGTCACTTAGATTTTACAAATACCTGTGCCAGGCTGTGAACGGCTTACGTAATTGTAAAATCTAAGTGACTCGTACAACATGGAATTCATATAAAACGGAATAATCAACAGTGTTATAGGGAAGGTCGACTGTACTACACTATTCTTCAATGTAATCTCTAGCTTATTTTAATTAAAAATTCTTAATTAAGGTTTAATTATAACTTAATTAAGCTACTAAAATAATAATAATAATAATAATAATAAAAATCTATTCAATAAATTTTGCAAGAAAACTTCCATTTTCAAAATTAAATATGTTTTAATCATATTAATGTAAACACTTAGGCCGGTAAAGATGATAGTTTTTTTATATTATTTATAATTGTTATAAATCTAATTATTAATTCGGACTAACGCGTAGAAAAGAAAACAGGCACAGGCCTATAAATTACAGGCCTAAAGTATGCTTTCTTTTCGTATTAAAAATTAAAATAATATATACTTTAGTGTCAAAGTTTAATTACGTTTACAAAATAAGGTTAGTGTTGATTCACGATTTGACCGAAATTTTAAGAATTTTCCTCGCTAAATGATTCACGAAATCATTAAGTTTATTCCAATTAAAGTCATTATATCAAAATTTGTCATTTTATATTTTATAATGCTTTATTATCATAAATAATTTTGTTAAAAATTTCTTGTTTAGGCCTATATTTTAAAGTAAAACTAAATTTAACTGATTTTATATATAATAGATATCCTGTGATGTTATAGGATATAATGATATAACTTTAAGTGTATAAATAAATTATATACGTCTAAAATATTCAATTAATTAATTAATTTCCTTAACTCAATTAACTCACTCCTTAATTTCGTTTATTAATGCATATAAATTGGGTATTTATATGCTAAAATGAGTACTAAATTCTTTAATTATCTATCTATATTCTATATTAAAAAATTCGATCCCTTATTCTAAACTCAAATATTATAAAGTAATAGGATTTTTTTACAGGTAATAATTAAGATAAGACTTATAAGGAAAATATTTCCCATTCGATAAGGACTGTAATTAATACACAGTACACC
>NW_019388454.1:0-7232 GCF_000671375.1 Centruroides sculpturatus
CATCAATAATCCTTGGTCCTCGCTTATAGCGCCAAATTTAAATTTCTATATTCTTACTATAGTAATGAGTTTATAATAGATTAGTTTGGTCCCCCTTTTGGCAGGGCCCAAGCAATTGCTCATCCCTCATCTTCATTGTGTCGCCCCATTGTGGGCCTTAAAAAGGAAAATAAAAATGGTGGAGCCGAGGAAGAAAGTAAATTGCGAATGATGGCTCTCATATCGAGTATTTTAAACTATTTAAATTCGTTGGAAATTGAAATACTTTGAAGGCAATTTTACAAAATATCCAACACAAACCAATAAAAACACTCAGTTATAAACAATATTTCCTGTTTAATATCTAAACTTATAAATAAATTACACTATTCAAACACGGCTCATACCCGTTTGATACACAGCAAAGTAGAATTTAAAGTATATTTTACTCAATATTTTTATGATTTATGAGTTAGAAAGAAAGGGGAGAGTTGTTCGTATTCTTCTTTTCTTTAATTCTTGAAAAAAAAAATATTCTTGAAACGATAGATAAATCCAGAAATTCGCATAGAAGAACCCTCTATAGATCCCAGTGGCGAGTGAAGTCCAGCGAATTTGAATTAGGGGTGCCATGTGTACAGTATAGCGTTGATTTCAGGCATTTTTCTTCGGAAGAATGCTTTGATAAAATATTTTCTTATAAAAGATTGATTTGGGGCCCCTTGTTAATGGGGCTCCAGGTAATTGCACTTTTTGCCCATAGAATAAGGTGCCACTAAGCCTGGATCTTTCCGTTTCTAGTCCAAGCCCGGGACAGAATGATAGTAGCGCGTTATCCTATGAGCATAACGGGCAATTGCCCAGGGCATCCACCAACAAAGAACCCTAAACCAATCTTATATAAACTCAATACTGTGGTAAGAATATTAAAATTTAAATTTGGTGCCATATCTGAAGACCCTTAATTGGCTCAGGACAACAACAGAAGTCGAGGTAACGGTGGGATTCCCCCAAAAAATTTCTTCCGAAGAAAAATTTCTGTAGTCAACACTACATGGGGCCTCTAATTCAAACTTGCTCGAGTTTCATGAAAACATAAAGCGCCACTGCAGAAAGGCCCAAAAAATTGATGTAAAATTTATGTAAATTAAAATTTATGATGAAAAATAATAAATAATCGGTTTTTGTTTTATTTTTTATTGAATTTATTTAAATTTTTATGGTAGTCGAAGGATGAGGGCCCACGCAACTTGGTGTAGTGTATGTGAGTGAAACCCCTGACAGTCATAAAACAGGCGGTGCTAACCGCTGTGTTATAACTGGCAACAACTGGATTAATCTGGGCAAGGTCCTCAAAACACATTTGTCACATACTATTTACTTAATTTCACATATTTATTTTATTAAATTTCACTAAAAATAATAATAATAATAATAATAAATTACAATATTTAATGGCATTTTGTATTTTTAACTTACTGAGGCCTTAAAGGGAAAGTGCCTCAATTAAAAGCCTTAGATACTTTCCTTTTAAGGCCATAATTTTAATTCTATTATTATTATTATTATTATTTAAGGCCTCAGTAATAAATTTTTTTGTATAATCTATTAAGAGGCCCTACAAAAATTACGCAAATTAGGTTTAAATTCATATGACATTGCCATAGAAACAGTTTTATTATTAATACGTTCATAATTATATAGTATAGTGTTTACTTTACTTGTAAAAATATTTAAACACAGAGCAATTCTAACAAACTGCAAAGGCATTATAATATTTAAATTCTTTTATACAGTATCTCGCTCTCTCATCTCGAATATCTCTTACATCCAGTGTAAACAGAAGTATAATTTTTATAACTTTTATAAGATATATTGAATAAGTTATATTAAATATTTATAAAAATTGAGTTTAGAATAGAAAGTAACACACTACTCTTGGGAATTCCAAAGTAGTTGTTATACATCAGCATTTCTAAAATCGAAACCGTCACGAAATTCGAATTTTCTTTCCATTTTTTTCCTATTCTATCACGAGATTTTGACTACAAAATTATATTTTCTTCCGGGAAAAAGCAAGAAATTGTAATAAATTCGTGTATTTTTTTTATTATTATTATTCCTTCTGTTTACTAATCTGTAACGCCTTCTAAAGCGTGTAAGGGAGATGGAGATAAAGAAGGCCCCTTTTGTCCCTTATCGGGTTCCTTCTGCTATTTTTTTTTAAATGTATAAAATGCTTATTTATTAACGAAAGATTTTACTTTCAATGGCAGAAGAGGTAATTAGGGCCTCCAAACTAATATTTTATTAAAAAAAAATATTTTTCTCGAAGTAAAATGTTTGAAGTCAATACTGTACGAGAGGCCTCTTAATTCAAACACTCCACTGTTGTAAGTAAAAATAACACTAATTTTTAGGGACCCAAAAAATTTAGGGCCCCGTTAGTCGAAGTAGTTAAGCGTTAACTTACTTACCTGTTTCAGGATACGGGTTCGAATACGAGCACTGAAAAACCCTATGAATTATTCGGGGGTGGTATACGTTCAGTGGCGCATTATAGCTTTATGGGGCCCAGGCATATCTGAATTAGGGGGCTTTATGTACAGTTTTGACTTCGAGCATTTTTGGATGGGAAAATTCTCCGGTATCTTTCGATTTTTAACGCGATTTCTGAAAGGTTTTAATTAAATTCTTCACTTCGCCTGTGCCTCATCGATAATCCATGATCCTCACTTATAGCACCATATTTAAATTTCTATATTCTTACTATAGTAATGAGTTTATAATAGATTAGTTTGGTCCCCCCTTTTGGCAGGGCCCAGGCAATTGCTCATCCCTCATCTTCATTGTGTCGCCCCATTGTGGGCCTTAAAAAGGAGCCCTCTAGTACTCACCGGAGAAAGGAATTAAAGAGAAAAATCCAGTAAAGAAGTAATTTATTCGAAGACGTAAAATAAACAATTAGAATGCCGTGTGAAATAAAATTATTTATTAAAAAAAGAAGAAGAAGAAAGAAAAAATAGCTTCAATTATTCTTAATGGATAGAGACAGACTTACTGTATTTTGTTTACGAAATTAGTCAGACAAAAAAGTTATATTGTATTTCTGATGCTTCACAAGGGAATATTTTATGAAAAAAAAAAAAAACAAATATAGAAGTGTGTGTTTGTGTGTGTGTTTTCTTTATTAAATCACTCAAGGTACAGACCTATCTGCTTATCTCGTGATAATAAATTTTCAACAACATACAGACACACACACACACACGTGTTCTATTTACGTTTGCGTGATTGTGGATAGAAAAATCTCGGGTCGTGTCGAGTGATATTTTCGTACAGATCTTATCGAATAAAAATAATTCATATATAAATGTATTTTAGACGTAAATATGATTTTTTAATTGTGTAGATTTTATTTTAATATCGCTTATAAAATTATTAAAATAATAGAATACGTAACGTTTTTAAATATATATATATATATATAGCCTATATATACCTAAATACGTTAAAACTCGATATAGTGTACCCCTATATAGCGCTACTCTCATTATAGTCTCCAACTTGTGTGTAGATTTCGTTAATATATAGGCTTGTAGTGTGCGTGTCTTGTTTAACTCCACACTCGTTTTAATTCCAATTTCATAGGCGCTAAATCGAGGTTCGAATATATATAATTTATTCATAATTCGTTTAAATAATTAATTAAATATTTTTAGGGAGTTTTTTAAGCAATTATTTTTGCTATTTTACTTAAAAACTATGGAGAATTTGTAAATGTTTCGAGTATAAAATTGAATATAGGCTATATAGGCTATATATTATTATTATTATTTTGAAGCAGCGCTATAAAGAAGAGTTTCAAAAATATAATTTCACTCGAATAACGTATAAAGTCCAAAGACGGAATTGAATTTCCAGTCGGAATTAACTCAAATCAGTCAATATTCCACCAAGTTTGGATAAGTTTAAAACACTTTAAACTTCGAACAAAGGTGGCCCAAAAGTCGGTTAACCGTCGTAAAGTCAGTTTTTTTTTTTTAAATTAAATACTTTATTTTTTTTAAATCGTGTTTTAACAATTTTGTATAGGAAAATATGTCGTTCTAAATCCATATTCACAACATTATTTCGAAATATTAAAAAGAAAAAAAGAAACCCCAAACATTGTTAACTGACTTTTGGACCACCCTGCGATTTTAGTTTAGTATTTATCTAGGTATTATATAATATCGGATATTGATAAAGTCTTTACTTATATTTAAAAAAAAAAGGGCCTCACAAGAAAGGCCTGGAGAGATATAAAACTGTAAGTGTTATTAATGAATTAGCTGGATTTATTTAAAGAAAGAGAAAAAAAAATGTTGCTAATTGGGCTACAATTTTTAGATTGTAAACGTGTACAGTACTGTACATTCCCACAGTCGNAAAAATAATAATAAATTTTAGATTGCATGAATGATTTTTTTATAAGTTCTAAAGCTTATTTTATATATATATATATATGTAATTTAATGCAATTTAATTCATAAAATAAGCTCCTTTTTCTTGCGGTTTACTCGTAAGCTAAACGAATATTGTTTAGGGCCTCGTGTTACGAGGTAATAGCTTAGGGCCTCAAATTTTTACAAGCATCATTGTCTGGTGAGGGGAAGAGCGTGTTATATTTTACATCTAGAGAGCCATATTTTAATGTGTATAATTGTCTGGAGGATAGGGCCTTTATATTTTAGCTTAGGGCCTCAAATTTTTACATGCATCATTGTTTGGTGGAGAAGAAGAAGGGCATGTTATATTCTACAGAATACGGCCTCACATTTCCTCGTGTATTAATTGGTGGAAAGAAAGGGCCTGCTATATTTTACAATTTAGAGCCGATTTTTTTTTTTGTAGACCCTTTTAAAAATGGCACCTTTATGTGATAAATTCAACCAAAAGAAAAAAATTAAATTAATAATATTTTATTTATCTATTCTTCTGTTAAGATTGAATCATAATGGCTACAGCATGATTCCATCAATGGATAATGGACCTTTTGCCTTTTTTCTCCTACATATTATCCTATATTTAGTAAACATAAATCCTAGGATACACTCGAACTTAATATTTAAAAAAATATTGGAAGAGCGAGTGGAAGAATATATTTTCTTAGGGAATATATTTCTTTCTCTTTCTATCTGTTGATGTTTAATATAAAATAGATGTTGAACAAATAGTAAATGTGTATCACGAATCCTTGGAGAATTACGGGAGTTTACCCGAAGGAGGGGGAAAAAAACTACATTGAATTTTTAGGCATCCGAACTATGTTGTGTATCTCTAGAGAAATCATTCAAACGTTTTCTTCCGGAGTACATTCTACGGGAAAGAAAATTTAATTTCTTTGTCTCCCACTTTTCCTCCAATAAAAAAACTTTTCAGATGCAATTTGACAGCATTTTTACAATCATATCGAATTCTCTTCCCCATCGAAATCGTTGCCTTCATTGAGCTTCGACATCAAATTTATTAAGTTACACCGCAATAAACAACACTCTAGATTTAATTTTAACGCCTTTTTTTTTAATTTAAAAATGTAAAAATTATCGTCATAAAAGTAAGAAAAAGTCGTATTTTATTTTAAATTCTAGAGTTGTTTATCTTAAAATGGTAATTTATCATTTTTCGGGAGTGATTCTGGAGCGGAAACATGAAAAATTCCAATATTTTCTCATGATTTTCTGTATGATTAATTAGCTTATTAATATATTAAGTGTAATAAAGATGAGAATGGGACGTACTTAATAAGGTTACTTAATAAATTTGCTAACAAAGAAGGAGGAAAAAATGATGAGATCTATCTAAGAAAATTCAAATTTTATGTTTTAGATATTATTGATCTGTAAGGAATAAGACGTAGATGTAAGGAAAGATAAATCTACTTTCAGGGTTTGACATGTCCATTAGTAGATATAAACGGATCCTAGCTAAATCTTAAGGGTAGCTTATCTATGATTTAGAGAGCTTTACTTATCTCTCTAATCATAAGTTTCTATTATAAATAATATAGTTTAACCATTATTTATTTAGTAGAAAATGCAGTTAAATTGTTAATTTGGCTTATAAAAAAGTTAATTTTTTTTAAAATAAATAACCACGAAATTCCTAATATTTCTGCATACATTTTTTACCTATCCATTTCGAGTTAGGCTACCGTTTTTTTATATTATTTTTAAATGAATTTTAATAAAGGAATAAATATTTTAAATTTAATTTTATCGATGATTTTGACAGATGCGTATGAAAGGTTTTAAAATATTTATATCATATCCTCCTGTCTATCATGTATAAATTCTAAACTCGTCTCAAACAATGACAGCATCGAGTTCAGTATAACATTAAGAGATAGGAGGTACGAAGATGCTGCTGATAATGTCAAGCTATTATCCTGATGCTGCAAGATCTTATCACTTAACCATTATATATATATATATATATATATTTAAAAAATATAAGTGCTAAGACCTATAATTTCATAAGAATCGAAGAGTAAGGGTTGTTATTTTAAACAAGTTCAAGGTGTAAATAATTTCTAGTCTTCACGCTTTGTAAATTTCGACTGCAAAGGACGATATTGCACAATCGTCTAGACCAATCTCGTTATTCTTAAAGATAAAGCTTTAAATAGACGTGATTCAACGTTCTTTAAAGAAGAAAAAAACACTGAAGAAGAAGAAGAAAAAAAAATAAAGAAATAAAAAACTTTAACTTCTCTCAAGGTTGCAAGGCGCACGTCTGTCCATTGTATGTTCTGGTCTGATGCGTTGTGTTCGTTGTTGCGTGAAATGTTTGTATAGTTCTTCCGTTAGGGATTGGGGACGAGGCTATATATATATATATATATTTGTATGTGTGACTTTTACGAATATATTTAATTTAATTTCAGTTTTTATACGGTAAAAGGATACGTTTTGTAACGCTAAATCTCAATGGCGCATTAATTTAATGGAAATTTAATGCAATTTAATTCATAAAATAAGCTCCTTTTTCTTGCGGTTTACTCGTAAGCTAAACGAATATTGTTTAGGGCCTCGTGTTACGAGGTAATAGCTTAGGGCCTCAAATTTTTACAAGCATCATTGTCTGGTGAGGGGAAGAGCGTGTTATATTTTACATCTAGAGAGCCATATTTTAATGTGTATAATTGTCTGGAGGATAGGGCCTTTATATTTTAGCTTAGGGCCTCAAATTTTTACATGCATCATTGTTTG
>NW_019388455.1:0-6847 GCF_000671375.1 Centruroides sculpturatus
ATAGATAATTCTTGAATGATATTCATCAGTGTACCTAATCTATAATTACCCTTAAAATATTCTGATCATGAATATCCTTAATAATTATTTACTGTATGCTTATTATCTTCACTAAATTAACAAACATGAAACAAAATTTGTACCATTTAAATAGCATTTTGACTGAGTTTGCCATTTATAAACAGAATAATAAGAAAATGCAAGATCATTATTTGCAAATTATCTTAAACCTGACTGTTCGTTGCTGTCATAATATTGCAATTTCATATTCGGTTACTATTAAAGCATATTAATTATATATATTAAATAAAATTATAAGAAATACTTTAAAAGTAAAAGGAACATACATTATTTGCTGAAAGCAGATTTTATAGTGAGAATTTGACTAGATGCATTCATATCTGCAGATAATTGAAGTGTGCAATGCCATAATTTATCATTGTAAATGCCATTTTTCTCTAAATACATTTTATTGAAGAACTGATTTCTAAATGCAATGCTTTCTGCTAAAAAAAATATTTGTCAATATTGGCACTGTAAGTGGCTGTATTTTGAAGTTGAATTTATGTGTAGCCATAATGTTTAAAGCACCAAAGTGTTAAGTCATGTGATTTTTGGCATTTAAAACATTACAGCTTATATTTACATCATTTTGATATTCCAGGGAATTTGTAGTCTAGTGAGTTTTTTTTACCATTTTATTGTAAAATTTAAATGAATTCATTCACTAGAAAAAGTGTTTTTTTACCTCACCTGAAAAGTTTGTTTTTTGGCATTTACAACAATAAATTATTGGCATTGCACTCTTCAATTAAGCATTCTCATAATATAAATGTATAATTCCAAAATACATAAAATCTTTGACTACACAGTAGTTATACTAAATTCATTTTAAAAAATGTGTAGCTTGTAAAAAATTAGTTGTAAATAAAATATAATTTCCATTTAATAAAATTTATACTTAAGTTAAACTAAAGTTTCAATAAAAATTCTCAATAAACATAACAAAAAATATAAAACACAGCAACATCAATTAATTTCCTATACTTGTTGCATTTATATGAACATCGGCAGTGACAATATGTTGAACGCCATCATCCTCCTCATCAGAAGAAAAACTATTATAATTTTGACTATTCTGAGATTTTCTTCTCCAATGGTGAATGGGATTATAAGAAGGATAATCAATACTTCCAACACTGTCTTTTCTGTCATCTTGAATTTCAGATTCCTCTCTATAAAGAATTTCGGATTCCTCCTCCGATTTAAGTAAGGAATCTTGTCTGCAAAAGTCGTTTCTTTTATCGTCATTTGTTTTAAATTGCTCATTCTCTTCTATATTTTCTTCATCAGAATTATATTCAATTGATAAGCAGGTTTCATGATAAGGAATAGAATCTTCAAAAATGGATCCTTTGGATACTTGACGAACAAAGGTATTTGAATGGTCTTGAAGAAAAAAACAATTAATATACATTACAAATTTTAATTTTTATTAGGATGAATAATAATAAAATTAAGTTAAATATCTTGGTATATTAAAATAAGTTAATAATAAAAAAGTTTATAGAATCTTTGATGAACACAAACATAATTAAGGATTAGATTATTTCATGAAACAACAAATTATTTTAATTTTAGGATGCATTTCCTAGTAAAGTTGCTTTACTTAAGCTTCTGGAGGGTGCTTTCACAATTTCCACTTTTCTAAGAAACACTTCTACACCTAAGCTACTCAGCATTGTTGTTTGGCTCTTTGTACAAATGGAAATGTTTAGTCAGAAACAATGCAGAATTATTGCTGAGACTATAAAATATCAGAGTCAGCCAAGTAAGAAAATTTGATATTGTGTATAAGTGCAATTACATATATAATAAATGATAGAATGTGTGCTTTAGTCATTACCAATAAATCTGAAAATGTTTGTCTGAATAGAAGATTGTGTAAAATTGCATTTCTAATTTTTCTGATAACCAGTTTAAAACAGATTTTGTTATGTCACAATTTTCATTTTAGGTACAGTATATAATATGTGTATAATTTATGGTGGCAGCCATCTTACATTCTGTCTTCAGCATTTGTGAATCTTGCTGTACCAGCTCTACAGCAGCCAACTTAAAGTGGAAATAGTTTACTGTCTTTTAACAAAGAAACTTTACTTGGAATGTACCCTTAATCTTTAACTCTACTTCTTATAATTGAAATTTTGTTATCATTGTTCATTAATGAGTTTTATTTCATAGATCCAAAATAAAATATTCATTATTTGATTTTTGAAAATCCTAAAACATTATAATCATTCCATGCTATGTAAAAAATAACCTATTTTTAAAAGTAACTGTTGAAAACATATTAAAATTATGAAATTTACTATGTAAAGTAATCTATCATTTCTTATTTAATTATTATTTAAATAAACTATTTCCAAATTTTTTTTCATACACTTAAGAAATTTTTTGACTAACTTTATTTTTATTTATAATGTGGTTTATGTATAAAATTTCTTAGATTACTCAGTGAATAATAATAATTAAAAAAATTCACAACAGATCTTTTGTAGTCTACTACTAGAATAGTAATCTTCAAGAAAAGTACATTTCTTTGGTAATTTTGAAACCTTTGTCAATGATTTCAATTCCTATAAAAAAAAATCACCCAGTTCCTTTATCTTTTAATCTAAATGTAGGCACCTCTACCTGTTTTCTTGGAAAAAATTTTGATGTCATTGTTTTCCTTGTTTAATTCTGTATCGAATGAACTGTATTTTATAGGGGATAATGGTAGATGTCCCAAAATACCCAGTTGTTACCTTTAAAAAAATACACTTTTAGACTGTGTAAATTATTTAATAAAAAATGTTATTAAACCTTGGTCAACATTTTCTGTTATCATTTCATAGATTTCTTCTTCTTTATCAGAACCTGATTTCTCTCTCAGATAGTCTTCATCACTTTCTGATAAATGTTCCTGTTCTACTTCTTTTGGCAAATCTTCTTTTATATCTTCATTTTCACTCAATATTTGCTCCTCTGGAATTTCTTCAACTATCTCCTTATCACTTTCCTAGGAAAAAAATGACAACATTTAATAATATAATTGATACAATATGTATTTTAATTATGATTAACAGATAATGATTATTTTACTTGTAAATTTTCTTTTATGTCTGTATTAATCTGCTGCTCCAATTTTATATTTTCTGATTTTTCCACAGGTTTTTCATATGCTTATTAAACAAAATGTATTCATATTTATTATTATTAGTTTTTAAAATATAAATTGTAATTATTATTATTATACATATTCAACATGTAAATGTAATAAAAGAAATAAATGATTTTATGAATTATCAAAAAATAATGAATGATTTCAAAATATACATTGACAAAGAGAGAAATATCTTCCTGATAAAAAGTATTTCAAAAACACTAAATAAGTAAATAAAAACAAGAACTTATACTGGAATGAATAAATAATATAAAATAAAATAAACCTTTAACTATCCAGCAATAAAAAAGGATATTTTTATTGCTGGATAGTTAAAGGTTTATTTTATTCTATAACACTAAATAAGTTTTTACTGAATGAATTTTCAAATTATACTATTTTTAAGAATGCAAATATCCATATTTCCACACATATAAAGTGTTCTTATAAATAGGGGAAAGATCAACAATATTTATTTATTTTATTTTATTTTATCTAATACAGTGGTTCTCAACCGGGGGTACATGTACTCCTAGGGGTACGAGTGTAAATCGAAGGGGGTACATCTAACTTTCATTATAAAATGGCGCATGTTAATGAATTTGCTGTAAATTATTAACACAAGAAATGACAAAAACTTGCTTTAAAATATCCCAGTATGAACACTGATTTCCCTTTTAACAGTCCAAACAATTTGTTTATCCACTTGATTTACCTGTCTATTTGTGCTGTTAGTGCCGAGTGAACCTGTAGTCTAGTAAAATTTCGATTTAACCAAGCATTAATTTTAGAATAGATGAAATCACCGATGTCAGCGGATTGACAGTACTTTTAGTTTTTGTGAAATATCAGTACAATGATGAGCTTTGTGAAGATTTGTTAATGTGTGATGACCTAAAAAATACAACTACGGGTTTTGATATTTTCAATAAAATCGATGATTTCATTCGAAGTAATGAAATAGATTGGAAAAAGTGCATTGACATCTGCACTGATGGAGCTAAAGCTATGTAAGGTCCAATTTAAAAGGTCTAAAGAAAACTTTTACCATTTTAATAACATATTTGTGACAAAAACTAAAAAAAAAGAAACAGGCTTGACGCATCAGCAGACATTCGTTGTCAGTTAACAAAGTGGGAACCAAATTTGAAAAAAATTGCTGAAGATTTATCGCAACAAATATCCCATTAAATTGTTAGAAATTATTGTAGAATAATTTAAATTTTGTTTATTGTGAATTATAATTATTTATTTTTAGGAAATGTAATTTATGCATGTATTGAAATGACTTCTATGATTTTATATAATATAGTTATCAAATAACAATAAATAAATGTATGTACAGTGCCTGTTTAAATTGATTATTATTTACATAAAATAAGTAATCCACTTTTAATTATAGTTAGTTAGTGAGAGTTTTTTTATGGCGCTCAGTTATAAGGGCTGTATACATCTAATGCAGTAATTATAAAATTTACATACAAAAATATAAGGGGTACTTGAGAAACAACTAATGGGCTAATGGGGTACATCAACAAAAAAGGTTGAGAACCACTGATCTAATACACAGAACATGTTATGAGGACAATATTGGCCTCCTCCACACAATAAACAAAGTGAAAATTCCAGAATATAATTACTTATTTTTAAGGGAAAGTATCAAGGAACGTGTACAATTTTTTTCAACTTTTCTAATTAATTTCTAATTAATAAGTGTTTTAAACTAATAAGAAATTACTAGTTACAAGATTTAATAGCAACTAATAATTATGGAACGTTCTCCTGTTAAACGTGGTCGACCTCTGAGCAGCCGAATGAAGGCCGAAAGCAAAAGAATGCAACAAAGTGCAACCAACACGAAACTGATAACTGATTATAACACAATAGTGGAAAGCAACATACAAGAATTTCCGACAAATTCAAATGGAACTAACATGGATACCATTCCACAACATCTACAAAATTTATCAGGTGAGTGCAGAGACTTTTATTCATCTTCGTCGTCAAATTTGAAAGACACTTTAACGTCAGATCTATGGAGCAAAATCTCGAAATTAATTAATACATCGAATGATAAACTATCTCTACAAATGACATCAATAAAAGAAGACTTGAACTTAATACACGAAACCATACAAGAAAACAAAATTCAATTCCAAAGAATGGAAGATCAAATAGATAACTTGAAACTGCATATTGATAATTTAAAACTTCAAAAAGATCTGACGCAATATAAAATGGATACTTTGGTAAACGACTATCACTATAATAAAATAATATTATACAACTATCCCACTTCAAAAAACGTCTCTAAACCAGAATTTCTGAAATTTATTAATACTTCATTGGATCTAAAGAACATATCTCAAGACAAAATTTCAGAAATAACTCAAATCAATAAATCAGCTAATCCAGTAATTAGAGTTTCCTTCAATAATAAACAGATTCGAGACCAAGTTTTTAATACGTTTATATCAAAGAAGCAACAAAAACTATTGGTAAATTGGGGAAATTTGCAAATTGCACCATATCTCACTAATGAATCACGAAAAAGAAGGAAACAATTACTACCAATTTACTACGATTTAAAACATCAAAATCGATATGTTAAACTACGAAATGATATCCTGATAATAGACAAAAACAGAATAACATTTAACCTTGAAACGAGAAATTTAGTAAATGTGGATACCTTTTTTCCCTTTAACATATCACCAGAACCAACAAGTTGATATGAACAGCATAGTAAAAAGCACCAGATAAAAGTCAATAAAAATAATAAGGCTATCTTGCTTTTAAATTGGACATATTGCTCAAAATTTAAGTTGGAATTTAAGTTAAACTACTTTTGATTAATTTTTTGGCTAAAATAAGTTTAAATTAATTTCGTTAGAGTAAATATTAACAATAATTAAAATGCAACGATCCCCTACGAAACATGGAAGACCACCACTTAATCGAACTAGACTAGAGAACAAACAGAATCAATCGTCCACATCGAATTCTAAACTCATCATGGACTATGGATCACATTCGAAAAAAGAATTACAAGATGTTATAGAGACAGAGAATAATAATCCAATCTTACTTCAACAATGTTCTCAAAACTTTACAAGTGAGTCAAACAATCCTAATTCAACACTACTAAATAACCCAGATACCCAATTAGACACTACAACTGCAATCTTATGGAATAAAATATTTATCTAATTTGATAAACACTTCAAATGACAAACTGCTCAGCCAAATGACCTTAATAAAAGAAGACTTAGAATTAATACATAAAGATCTACATGAAACTAAGGAACAACAAATAAAACTGGTGGAAAAATTATAGGTTTAAAACAAAAGACTGACAATCTACAAATCGAAAATGAACATAAGTAATTTAAAATGACTAATAATTCAATTTCGTTTAAATAAATATTTCCTCTACATTAATAATTATATAAAATTCAAGAATAATAAATGCTTTTTATGTAACTCTGAGGAATTTTCACCTTTTCAATTGTTATTAAAATGTAGAAAACTTAATAGTATACATGATTAATATGAAATTGTTCGTATATGCAATAGCAACTCGCAACTTGATCTTACAATAAATTTAATAAATCAATTTCGTTTAAATAAATATTTCCT
>NW_019388456.1:0-6835 GCF_000671375.1 Centruroides sculpturatus
GTATGCAGGGTGGCTCAAAAGTCGGTTAACCGATAGTTATTTTATTCGAATCAAGATGAGTAAGGCTTGCGATAACTGAAGATTTTCGGTTGTGTGACTTCTGAGCCACCCTGTATAGTAAGGTTGGGTTTGTTTGCTTAGGGCAAACCAAGTGACAGGTGGAATGAGGAGTTTTATGAGAAATTGGCCCCTATTTATGAGTTACAAACGTGAAGAAAACTGGAAAAACACACGTGGCCAGCTCGTTGGCCAGGGGTTAAGCCACGACTACTGGCCACTGGTTTGTAGTAAGAAATTTATTCTTAGGTTTTGAAAATATCACTTAAAAAAATTAATAAATGTATGAGAATAATATCGAGTTAAATTCGAAATTTATTTATTTTAAATAAATTTTTGCAAATTAGTTTATTTTGAAAACATTTAAAACTTTTACTTTAAAACAGTTAACAGACTTTTGAACCATCCTAAACTTGTGTATAAATACATATTTCGATAAACGTAATATAATGATTAAATAATTTTTATTTATCAATTATTAAAGAGAAAAATATTGACAAAATTCTCTTTAATATTGTTCTGGAAATAATACGTTTTACTGTATATTCAAGCATTACATTATAATAAAACCTGCGTAAGTCGGAAATGCTCCTTATCGAATTTAATTTCCGTTTTAAATAAGTTTTACTATTTAATAAAATGGGTTATAAATATTAATAATTACTTATGTTATAATAGAGTATTTATATTTTATATAATGATGATAATTTATTAAAATTAAATGAATATATCCCTATAAAAACCCTTAAGAATAATCCCAACAAAAATTCATATGTTATATTTAATTTATTACAATAAAACCTGTATAACACGGAATTACACCGTATCGAATTTTCCCCCTTTTAGGCAGGTTTCCGTTTTACTCAAGTTCCATCTTAGACAGGTTTACTCTATTATTTATATATCAATTTTTAAGTAATATTTTAATAATAGAAATAAGGATAAATATATATATTTATTTATTTTTAAAGTGAATATATAAAATAAATAAATTAGATTTTATTTGATGGCTCCAATATTATATTTTTTCTTTAAATTTAAATATTGCATAACAATTTATATAACTTTTTATATATTTTTCTTCAATAAATATTTAATATATTTATCATAATTGAATTGTAAATATAATTTTTTAATACTTAATTTAACCTGAATATCTTCCATTTATATTGAAACTTTAAAGTGTTTAGTAATTTAATTTTAAATGTTTTAACTGTTAATAAAATGTAAAAATTATTTATTTTATTTTCTAATTTAAACAATTTTTAATAAAGTTTTGCACTTATATTTAAAAGAGCAATAAAAATTAATTTTTTATATCGATGTATATAATTAATATATTAAGTTTAATAATAGTTAAATATATTTATAATTATAGATAAACTAGAATTAATAAGTTCACAATCTGGTTAATTCAATTAAAAAAAAATAATTAAAATTGTTCTTTATAATCTATTTTTATTAACATTTTTAACATGTATAAAGAGAATAAATAAATTTTAATATGTATAAATTAATTTTATTTCTAAAACTAAATTTTATTTTAGTTTCTTCTCAAACAAATTTATATAGTGTTAAGTGGATAATGAATTAAATCTAGCAAAATATATTAGCAAGATTAAACTAAACTTTATAACGGTAATATAAAGCAAAGTTTGATTAATTTTGAGATCAGATATTTGCCTTTTATGCAATAGAATTTTGAATTCACAGGGGAAAAAAATAGCATATTTATTTGACGTTTCTGAGATGCGATCTTTCTGCTATGCTACTCTTCGAATTTTTTCTCGAGTTTCCCCATCCAAAAGTTCCTTATCAAACAACAGAATGTTGTAATATAGTTATTCCTACTGACTTTTATAGCAAATTATACTTATCTAAACGAGATATTATGCAATACTGCTTTTAATAAAGGATGTTTTAGGTCAAGTAATTGCTTCATAGAATCCCACAGAATAAACAATTCGTATTGGTTGTTTCTAATCTTTACTACGCTATCTGAAATCAAATAAATGCTATTTGTAATGTACAATGCAAGTTCAATAGTTCCACCACATTATCACAGAGAGACTTAAGTACACAACTTACAACTTGGATTCAATAGTTGCTATCAGAAATTCCTCCCATATACCGGAACGATTTGATTTGAAACGTTAATAAGAATTAAATTAAACGAATTTTTTTTAACAAAAAAATATTTATTAGATTTATAATTTTATTGTTTTTAATTAAAACTTTTTTGCGTAATGCATCGTATTATCTTTACAAATACACTACACATTTTAGTAAACGTAATTGTTTTTGATGGATAAACACGAGAAAACAAACAAGAAGAAAAGTACGCAAATCAATATAATTCGGTACAAACCACTGAATTTTTTTCTTTATCAATCTAATAAAAATTTCATTTTAAAAACCACTTCTTTAATGTTTTTTTAATTATATAAAAACTTGCAGTAGCAGAAGGGATACAAGTGGAATAACACAACCACTGTTAAATTCAATAAATTCTAGATGCGTAAAGTAGTTCTACGTTTTCTAGAAGTTTAATCGAAAAATATATCATTTTTTTCACATAAAAACGTGTAATTATATAATATTTAAAAACTTTTAAAACAATATAACAGCTTAAATATTAAATAATTATCTGCGACTTTAATAGAATGAAGACAAAGATTTTTAAAACCAAACAGTTTAAAAGGATTAAAAAAGAGAAATTCGTATATAAAATAGAATTTTAAACATAAATACCAAACGTTATTTTATATGTAAAAGCATTTTAAATATATATAAAACAGTAAATATTTATAAAACGCGTTTTATTATTTTTCTCACAAACTCATATATATATATATAACACTAGAAACAATTCGGATATTAAAATAAATAAATAAATTATTAAATATTTTAAAACTATAATTTACTGACCTTATAAAGATATATTTATATAAACGAAAATTTCCTAACTTGTAACACATTTAAAGCGTGTGATAGAGTTTCGTCCGTGCACATCCCCAATCCTCAACGTCACTGCTACACCTGACTCGATACCACGGTATTGCTATTGCTATTGTCGGCTCTCATTGGTTGCATTTTACTCCCACAGAAGGCGCTTCAGTACTAGTGGTGATAGCTATTACAACTTGTTCAATCTGAAGATAACATTACCCTGAATTTTTTTTTTTTACTCTGCTAACAACAAATATGGCAAACGAAATTCCATTTTCTTGTCAATATCCTCTTTGCAAATGAAGATATTGAAAAATCTTCGATAGCCATTCCTCAATTTTTTAAAAGATATTTCCATTTATATCTTGTTTTCTTTACTTTAGTAATGTGTGTGAAGCGCTAACGTATGGGTTGTATCTGATAATTTACAATTTGTACCTTTTGTTCTTAGAATAATTCAAACACAAGTTAATTAATTAATTCCAATATTATTTTTCTTGCAAACCGTAAGAATTTAATATAATGAAATTCTTCAAAGAGGAAGTATTCAACTTAAAAGATGTCAAGAGCCATTCTAACATCCAATTTAGTTCGAGGAGTGTGTTTATTTAGCAATCGAAGTAAATCAAATTTGCTGGCGGTCATAATTCTTTAGAACAAAAAAAAAAGGAAAACAATTGTAAATTATTCGTTTTTGATTATAAAAATAAACGTTAAAATTTGTATATATTTAAAAAAATAATTAAAGGATAGATTAAAGT
Organism: Centruroides sculpturatus; assembly: GCF_000671375.1. Lineage (NCBI taxonomy): Eukaryota > Metazoa > Arthropoda > Arachnida > Scorpiones > Buthidae > Centruroides > Centruroides sculpturatus. The sequence continues at coordinate 3,768 of NW_019388456.1, forward strand.
TATACACAAAGAGAGAAGAGGTAGAGATGGATGGAAGAGAGGAAGAAGAGATAAGTATATCAGATTATATCAAAATTTCGAAGAAATAATTGTTATAAATTAAAGTTTTATAAGGAAAAATGATTATTTATTTATTAACTTTTCAGGAAATTAAAACATTTTCATAATTTTTAGGCATTTGAAAGCCATTTTATACACTCTCCTCATTACACATTATTTAATTATGCATGGATACATTTCTCTCAACTGCTTATAGGATTACTGTATAAGTAAACTTTTAACATTAATTTTAAATACAAAAGTTTGTTTACAAATTATGTTTTCCCTCTCTCTTTTTAAAATCAATTATTTAATTATATTGCATGTATATTCTGTAGTTATTTTATTGATTCATTAAATTAACTAACTTATAAGTACTATTTTAGGAACATATAAGATTTTTTCCATTAACTTGAGTCAAGATTTATTTTTATATCCATTCTGAAAAACGGATTATTTGTGACAGATATCAAATTAACTCAAATAAAATTTATATACTGTCCCAAGGAAACGTATAAAAGAGTTAAATCCACCTTTCAAAACCTTGAGCCTTAGGATTACTTAAATTTCCAATGGTATAGACCAATTATTTATTTTATAGTTTGCTTAAGGGTGTAGCAATATAAAACGTATTAAAATAGTTTTATTTTCTGTAATTTTTTATAAGTAAAAGATATAATATTATAATATACTTGTTACCCATCTGTTACCTAAGCGAACGTAAAAATTTTACGTTTATCATTCTATACATATTTTTAAAGATTTTTAGGAAAAAATTAGCTTTTATCATAGGAAAAGTTTAGCTTTAATCACAGAAAAAAAAGAACAATTGTCAGAATTGAATAATTGATAGGAAACAGTTCCTTTAATCAACAACAACTGTCTCTTCTTACTAATGATTAAAGGCCAAAAAAAAACTGACTTTCCTTAAAATAAAGTATAAAATCTTTAAAATTATGTATTATTCTTGTACATAATTAAGTTTAATTAACAAATACTTAACACATTTATACTTTACAATAAACTTTAGGCTAACAAATTGTATGAACTAGTCAATAATTAAAGATGCAAATCAATCCACTTTCATGCGCTTAATGGCTTAATGACAATCCCATATTAATGTTTCACTCATACTGATAAGGTAATACTTTGTACATTTGAGTATAGAACACGTTGGAAATGTTAAAAGATAGCTTTAAATAGCTTTTATGTCGTTAATCGATCAAAAAGATGAGAGGTTATCTCATAAACAACATGGAACACACACTGATTATTTTTTACAGTTGACGTTATGTATAATGTTATTTATGGCCAGCCTTTATTGTAACGTCTTCACCCTGACAAGGTAGTTTATTTCTTATCTTAATTTATAGTAACGTCTCGAACTTACCTTTCTAACTAGCTGTTTCATCCATCTCTCTAGTGGACGTGAGCTCTGTCCAATTTTACTGAACATATTACCCAGTTTAGTCGCCATTGACCCGATAAGTAATAGGTCTACGTAATATCAACTTTAACGTAAATTTACACTATAAATAGATGCTAATATTAATTATAACTCATTCTATACATAAATAAAACCTTATATTTTATCACTTTTTAAAAATGTAATCGATTTTAACTTACTATTTTTATATCTAAATACGTGACTCTATGTGTCTGTTATTGTAATTAATCACATGGGAGTGTTTACACATCCCCTAGGAGATAATAGAATTTTTAACATTGTAAATGATATCTGGAGTTTAAAATTTTAATGTAAAAATGAATGATTGTCTCGTGTTAACTTGAGGTGGAAGTGGTTTTGATGATAACAAAATCATTTATACAAGATATGCCTTAGGGTGTCTCTAAGCAAACCAATTTCCTTGAAAGATATACAGTGATAGATGATCGATGTTGTAGATTTCACACAAAATTATATAATTAATAATATTAATCTCTTCAAATTTAACTTATTAAAAGTCGTAATAACAGCATGATATTGTATATCTTATCAGCTTATTATTGTTTCTACAGTAAAATCAACGTTACTTACCTTAGAAAGTTTAACTCCTTTGACCAACTCGCTTCACGCTGGTATGCCCAATGTAATGAGCACATGTCTGGAATTCCATGCCAGAACGCTTCTCATTCACTTCTGCATTTCTTGCTTCAAATCTCAAGAAAAACAAGTTAAAAAAATAGCACAGGATTTTCATTTGATTTATTTTATTTACTTGGATATAGGAAAAGAATTAGATTTATTGTTTACCAAAGACAATCACCTAAGATCTTTCTTAATCTACTGCATTTACAAGAGAACTTTATTCGTTTATTTTTGTATTTCTTGACATTTTTCTCACATAATTCCATTACCCATTTCACATGGCTTAATTGATTAAACAGAAATAATTTTACGAAGTTTTTTCCCCTATATTTTATTTATGCCAGCTTTTAATTTTATCATTTATTATTATATCTTTGCACTGTAATCTTTTAAAGAAATTTTAAACAAATATAATTATAAAAATAGAAAAAAAAATTTAATTTCCGGATTGCAATATTTAATCATTTTTTAATTTAATTTTAAATATATGCTCTCGATTTTAGTAGTGTCTCGCCCCTGTACATCATACTTCTCCTTATAACAATTGACTCATGCCTGATAACCTTGTTCTCTAGAAAATTTTGAGTTGAAATCACGTGACTTCCGGTCCAAATTGGACGTTCGCATATAGTTAATATCAAGACCAAATATGGAAAGCTTAGGAACTGGAAACACCTAAACTTTCCGTATCTGTTCTCCATTTTAATCTACATAACTCTGTTCTTGAAATGAACGAAGAACGAACAGACATATAGACGTGGGAATTTATAGATTTTTCACTTAGAAGTTTCAGCTTAATTATTCATTTTTAACGGTTAATTAACGAATATAACGAAAAAAAGTTTATTATAATGACGTTAAATATTACTGAATTCACACTAGATAATCAGTTTTCTTCTCTAATTTATGAAATTATATTTAATTATACATTAAATACAAA
>NW_019388457.1:0-5399 GCF_000671375.1 Centruroides sculpturatus
TGTTCAATCTTAGGACCTACATTCATCTATTGTTTTAACCCGAGACTCTCTCTTTTCTAACAATTCCATCAAACATGTCCTTATATGGGCATGAAGTTTATAGCCTTTGCTTAAATCGTTTTATAAATTTTTATCTACAAACATTTTTTTCCTTTTTCTTTTTTTTTAATATTTTTAGTATGGTTCCAGCTCACTTCCGGAACCCCACAATACCATAACACTCCCACCAGAACCTTGATGAGTTAATGAGGCAAGCAGGGTCCATTGCTTCATGGGGCTACCTCCAAACCCTCTGTCTATCGTCGGTACAGAATAAGGTGTATCATAATTCGTCTGACCATATTACTTTTCTCCAGTCCTCAGATGTCCGATCACGACATTCTTGGCACCACTGTAGACGAACTTTCCGGTCCTTCACAGAAATCAGTGGTTTTCTTATAGGTCTGAAACTGTTCATACCGACTCTTTTCAGTTCCCTGCACATAGTTTGGATAGATATGAGTCAGGGATGAGATTCGAGGAAGTCTTTTTTTCCATACTAGCTTTTTCAGACGACGTCGGTCACGTTCCTGATTAACTGTTTTGGAGCCACAGTTACTTCTTTTAGACATCGACTGCAGGTTATTTTTTCACCGATTGAATACTCGGAATATCCACCTTTGGAAAACTAGTCAGCTCTACAGTTCTTGATATCGTGGATCCAGCGAGAAGGGCACTCACAATCAGCCCTTTTTGAAACTCCATCAAGTCCTTCGTTTTTCCCATTTTCATAAACTTAATATGCATGGGAATTTCTAATTCATTGGCCAGTGAGTGTACAATTTATATTTTTATTATTAAGCATGGCATATCTGATGACCAATGTGAGGATATAGTGTCTAGAATACATATTGTATCAACCCTAAATAGTGACTTAAAATAATGACATATTTTATTATAAAACTAGCGGATGAGCCTGGCGTTGCCCGTGCAAAAAGTAACAACAAAGATTAAGATTATTAGATTATTTCGTATTTCTAACCCTTCTATTACATTATATTATAGTATTTGATTTATATAACTACAAAGGTTATCTTACGTAAGAGTTTATCACATAAAGTCACCAATCTAACACATTTAAAAAATTTTTTAAATTGTGTACAGAATAAGAATTAAGAGTTATTTCAGCCTACTATTGTCATGTTTATCGCAATATGCGATAAACATGACAATGGTAGGCTGGTATGAAATGATACAATTTCATTGGTCAGGTAAACACCAATTAAAAATATGATATCTTAAATTTTTTAAGATATCATATTTTTTCCTAATGTTAACTCTAAGAAACAGTATCATTCACAGTCGAATATCAAGTGATAATCTAACGAATGAAATTTCACAAAAAACGGACCAAATATTTAAACTTGGCATTCTCGAAAACCACTTAAAACATATTTTGTCCTCGCAGGTAACCTTGTACAGTATTATGAAGTTTTCCTATTCGAATGCTACCATACCGCTAGTTCAATAGAAATTCGAGACTTTTTTAACTTTTAACGCGCTGTTTTCTTTAACTCTTTCCGCCCTGTGGGCACTAAGAGGGCCTCTTTTTGCAAGCCCATTATGGATTCTTCCAGGCCACAATGGGGTGGCTGGGTGGTGAGGGACGGATTTGTTATATCCGGACGGACCACCCCCGAAAAATTCCTGGGGATTATTCGACCCGTCCGGATTCGATTCCGGATTCCTGCTTGCTGCCACCTTGACCGCTCGGCCATCCGGCCATTTGAAATTCACAACTGTTGCAGAAAGGTGTTGAAATAATTTAACCAAAAGTAATAGTTGACCTCCTCCCGGAGAGAGAAAATGGTCGACGACCACTAATTAATACTGGTGTACTATTAATATTTGGAAAGTGATCTGTGTTAGATTGGTTGTAGTGATCGACGTTACTAACCTTAACGTCCGAAATATTTCATATGACTTGTTTACATTAAAAAATCTTGTAAAAATGAGAGAATAATCGTTTTCATGTGATAATAAAGTGTTTATATTTTGAAAGAGGTTGTATAAGCTACGTTGAAATATGCTCTCGTTTATAGAAAAATTATTGGGCTGCAATTTGAAAAAATTGTAGACCTATAAATTCCCACTGTCATCTGTCTATCTGTCATTCTTTAATCTCAAGAAAAGAGTTAGATAGATCAAAGTCGAAACCACACATGGAAAACTTAGGGACAGAAGGCACGGATTAACTATAGAGAAACTTCCGGTTTGGACCGAAAGTTATGTTACTTCGATTCAAAATTTCCCTTGAAGAGAGTTAGATAACCGGCACGACTCTATTGCTAACAGGAAAAGTATGATATACAAGGGCAAGATACCACTAAAAGAATTGAGAACATTCTGACGAAAATTTGTAGCCTGACATTGTGACGATGTCACAATAAATAACTGCTCGTTAGAATTAGTTTGATTTATTATTAAAGCTTTTTATTAACTTACTTTGTCCGTCTGTTCAGGTAAAAAGTTGCAATTCATCTATTTCCCAATTTCCGATGTAGTTGAAACTTTGCACACGTGTATTGCCAACGACAGTGCATTTTTAATAGTTTTTTACATACATTTTTAACAATTAGCAAAAAATTAGCGAATAATTAAAATTTGTAAATAAAATTTGATAACAGATGGCGCTACAACACATGACCGTTATTTGCCAGAAACAAAAGTGATGACAAAGAATTACGTGGTTCTCCTGTTACAACAAATCAGGCTCTGAAAGACAATCGTTGGCGGGATAACCGTAGCAGGAAGTGGCAAAATGTAAAGATATTAATATGGTTATCTCTCCAAATAGCTAAAATGCACCTTTAATTTGTAAGAAAATATAAAACATATACATAAAAGATATTAGTCTTCATTACTTTTATTAACCACCTTAGCAATTTCGCATGCAATAAAAGCTGTCATGTTCAAGGTAGCATTATATCCCAAAGTAATTGAGAGGACTAATCACTCACTACATCAAATTTAAACGACTTAAAGCTTTTTTTTTAATCAAAACCAATCTCACAGAGAACAATATTCATAAAATTAAATGCTAAACTAAGAAGAATTTTGATAGTTCGGTGTTACATGCATAATAGTATAACTAAAAAGTAAAAAATAAATTTTCTTCAGCTTTCACTATATTTTTGGTCGCATAATATCAACTACTGTATACTATCTGACTACTGTCGCAAATACGACTAATGTGTATATCACATATATACAATATTGCAAATAATTATATATGTTATTACTTAATTCATCCATTAATTCATCCCAAAGGTCTTATCATTTTGATTTATATATAGACTATATATTATATAATGTTAAGTAAATTTTACTTCTTATATTCGACTTCCATAAATAGCATTATAACAAGAATATTATTAAAATTTATTGTTTATTGTTTACAAAGAAATTTTTTAAAATCATCACATCTAAAATATGTGGAGAATTTGAGTACAAGAAAAATTTATTAAATATGGCCGCCTCAGATTTCAATCACTACTTATAACTGTTGAGAGAATCTTCCAGATGTAAAATGGACTAAAGTCGTAATTTTCAATAACACTGCTTGGTAGTGATGATAAAATTATTTGAAAATAATTGTGGAAAACAAAATTCTAATTTATTTAATTTAATACATTCCTGTTTCATTCGTGTACAGTACAGTGTTTAGTAAATTATAACTGTAAATATCCGATAAAATAATACATTTACTTATGTTATGCTATATACCTACATAGTTTTTGCGTAGAATTTTTTTGTTGAATGTAGAATAAAATGGGAAAGAAATTATAACAAAACATTTAATTAATTATTATATTTCAGTTCCGCGTCGAAGTTCCTTCAGTGTCGAAGTTCCTTCATTTCTTAATGAAGACGAAGGAACAAATTACTATCAAATTCATTGCATTTAAAAAGTTAACGTGAACCTAAAAATAATACTTTTATTAATATTGATATATATGTACTAAAGAATTGTCCTATTAATAAAGAGAAATACAAAATTCATAGACTTATCGTATATTGTAGTTTGAGGGTCTTATCATTTTGTCCCGATCAGAAAATATCTGTAGACAGATGAAATCTGACATTCAATTGTCACATTGTTTTCGAATACAAACGAATTTTCATTCGACTAAATTTGGCGCTTTTCTTTTAAAAATTGTAATTTTATAGCCTGTAGAAAACCCGAGAAAGATTATCTTATCGAACAACTGAGTATTTACGATTTTAAAATGCCGAAAATAAAACTATATTTACAGGTTTATGAAAGGAAGACTAGCATTTTCTAAAAATGATAAATGGATACATTGTTATCCAGAATAACAAAAGCTCTAATTTATACCAATTAAAACATTTTATAATGATTTTTCTAAACGGCGTATTAAAAAGGTTTGGTCCGCGGCTGTCGCAAAACACTACCGTCAACGTCTAGATGTAATAATACAATCATTAACCAAAAACAATTGATATCCAAACAAAAACATTTGAGAAGTAAAAATTTCGGCCAAGTAAAATATTAAGACAATTTAGGCGACAATCAAATTTTTTTCTTAGTTTTTCATTGGTAAAGATAAGTTTGGGGCTTGAAGTGGTATCTACAAGATATTTACCTGTATTATTGTTTTCTACAAACCGTTCCCAATGATAATGTGTAATAATTAGTATATATGTACCAATTATTACATCAATGGTATCAATAATAGTTTAATAGCCAATTCAAACTTATTAACACTACATAAAATGCGCTATACAATTTTACTTGATTCGGTATAGTTAGAAATAGTGTTTGGGATGAAATAGTTTTGTATTTTTGACATGAGAAATTACATTTCTTATGACACTCACATTGGCTCTACATAGTTTGGTAATTTATACAATGTTCTGCACTATCAAAAGTGGAATATGAATGAAGATTTATTGATGGCGTACTACACCTGTACTTTGTTTATATAGGTTTAAGGTTTAAAACATCACTAACATGTCTTTCTTTTAGACTCCATGTCATCAGTAATCATAAATTCATTAATAAAATAATTAGCACGTATATACCAATTATTACACATTATCACCCGAGTTCTTGTTCTTTAAACCCGGACAACTTTTCCATAATTCAACCGAAATTCACGAAACTTTGCAAAATTATGAAACAACTGTCTGAATTTCTATTACAAAAAACAGAACCCAAAAATGTCAAAATACCTCTTTGTTATTAATTAAGCGTCAAAGATGTAGCATGTTTTTATTACATTTTATCTGAAAGTTAATTACACAGGTCTGCAAAAAAATTTGTTTTTCCAGCTGCATGGGATATTTTTGCTGAATTATGTTTTAAAGATTGGAGATTACGACTCACCTCCGCTTTC
>NW_019388457.1:5432-6865 GCF_000671375.1 Centruroides sculpturatus
TAATGAAGACGAAGGAACAAATTACTATCAAATTCATTGCATTTAAAAAGTTAACGTGAACCTAAAAATAATACTTTTATTAATATTGATATATATGTACTAAAGAATTGTCCTATTAATAAAGAGAAATACAAAATTCATAGACTTATCGTATATTGTAGTTTGAGGGTCTTATCATTTTGTCCCGATCAGAAAATATCTGTAGACAGATGAAATCTGACATTCAATTGTCACATTGTTTTCGAATACAAACGAATTTTCATTCGACTAAATTTGGCGCTTTTCTTTTAAAAATTGTAATTTTATAGCCTGTAGAAAACCCGAGAAAGATTATTTTATCGCACAACTTTTTACAATTTTTTACGATTTTAAAATGCCGAAAATAAAACTATATTTACAGGTTTATGAAAGGAAGACTAGCATTTTCTAAAAATGATAAATGGATACATTGTTATCCAGAATAACAAAAGCTCTAATTTATACCAATTAAAACATTTTATAATGATTTTTCTAAACGGCGTATTAAAAAGGTTTGGTCCGCGGCTGTCGCAAAACACTACCGTCAACGTCTAGATGTAATAATACAATCATTAACCAAAAACAATTGATATCCAAACAAAAACATTTGAGAAGTAAAAATTTCGGCCAAGTAAAATATTAAGACAATTTAGGCGACAATCAAATTTTTTTCTTAGTTTTTCATTGGTAAAGATAAGTTTGGGGCTTGAAGTGGTATCTACAAGATATTTACCTGTATTATTGTTTTCTACAAACCGTTCCCAATGATAATGTGTAATAATTAGTATATATGTACCAATTATTACATCAATGGTATCAATAATAGTTTAATAGCCAATTCAAACTTATTAACACTACATAAAATGCGCTATACAATTTTACTTGATTCGGTATAGTTAGAAATAGTGTTTGGGATGAAATAGTTTTGTATTTTTGACATGAGAAATTACATTTCTTATGACACTCACATTGGCTCTACATAGTTTGGTAATTTATACAATGTTCTGCACTATCAAAAGTGGAATATGAATGAAGATTTATTGATGGCGTACTACACCTGTACTTTGTTTATATAGGTTTAAGGTTTAAAACATCACTAACATGTCTTTCTTTTAGACTCCATGTCATCAGTAATCATAAATTCATTAATAAAATAATTAGCACGTATATACCAATTATTACACATTATCACCCGAGTTCTTGTTCTTTAAACCCGGACAACTTTTCCATAATTCAACCGAAATTCACGAAANATCACTAACATGTCTTTCTTTTAGACTCCATGTCATCAGTAATCATAAATTCATTAATAAAATAATTAGCACGTATATACCAATTATTACACATTATCACCCGAGTTCTTGTTCTTTAAACCCGGACAACTTTTCCATAATTCAACCGAAATTCACGAAACT
>NW_019388458.1:0-7166 GCF_000671375.1 Centruroides sculpturatus
AACATACAATGTGATGCAGTGTATTTTGTTTAATACTGCTTTATTATAAATATTTAAAATATTTATTATTCAAAATAGGTATTCCAAGCAAAAATGGTTTATTTTTGCTTGTTGACTCCTTTCTAAAGTAGATCCAGTGATCTCTTTCTATAGCAACACAGAATAAGAATAAACTACTAATTGATGAAATAAATAATAAAATTGGATTTTACATAAATAGAACTGTGTTATATTTGGAAACTTGTATTATGCAGTGTTATATTGAAGTTTACAAGTCTTGCAAAACTATATTTATTTTCTGCTCTTAGATTTTCTTTTTTAATATCTTGGTCTCAAGAACTTAAAGTACTTCATGCTAAAATCACATAGAAAAAGTAAAAAAGGTAACTGTCTTTCAGTGTTATAATGCATGTTACAAATTTGAAAGGATAACATAAACTTTTTAATAAACTTCTACATTCACAAAACACCGGGATGAAATCAACACATACCTGAACCAGTTACTGGTGTTGGAGAAAAGACAAATAAATATTGTAAATGTTTTTGAACCTTACTAGTTCTTCAGACGATAAAAAGCGACAGAACATAGAACAAAAATAGAACATCAATATTTAAACTAAATCGAACTCACTTGCGGTTTAAAATTGTTGGAATGGACATGCGCACATGCTGTGGGTAGATGGCAATTAAAAGTCCATGTCAATGAGGGCCTGCCAGGCAACAAACAAATTGAGCTCTTCTTTATAATTTATGCACATGGTGGCACAGCTAGATTTGTAAATGGAGATAGCCTCCAACCATCTCAAGTGCTCAGGGTGAGGCGAAGAGATGATGAGCTTCACTTGGTTGAAAGCCGCCTCAATGTCTGGATCAGCCGCATAAAAGAGTTACAATCAGTCTTCATGCATTTGTGATAAAATGTATATTTTTTAACAATGATCATCTTTCATTTTTTATATATATCTCCAACAAACCTTCATTAACTATCTTATAATAAAATAAAGTGTACGATTCTTTGTCATTCTAATAAGAATTGTAACCATTTTAAAACGTTTTGATATTTTGATGGGAAAAATTATTTATATCAACAATAAATTGTTTCTGGTTCATAAAATAATCCAGTGTTAAAAAATATTAACCTGAGTAAATATTAANGAATTTGGGTCAGTTAGAGGATGAGCACGTGGCAAGGCCAATGACCTTAGACCCTTTGTCTTGGTTCAAACTTAAAATGGACGTAACTTGACAACTAATAGCCGTAACAAGATGAAAATTCCGCCACAGGTAGCTGTATACACGAACTAAGGAACACCTTAAGATCGACCGCTCCGAAGGCCCGAAAAGCCCGCACGACGGCCCGAAGTGAAACAGATTCCGGTCCCAATAAAACTGAAACGGCTCGCCGGATCTTAAAACTAAAGACGTCGTTTTAACCAGCATAGAATCCTCTTTCAACCGATGTAAGATAAGTCCACTTACCGGCGGAAATTACCCGGAAATGGCGGCCGGAGTTCCTTGATCTTCCGGAGGCCGTACCTTCTGAGCCGTTAAACCGATCCGGAAAATAAGACGTCAATCTGTAGAACTCGATGAGACGTATCCAACGATATACTATACTCCACCGATTGTTGAGTTGGAACGTCGATGCGAAGATCGAAAGCAGAGCACATGGAATTCACGTCCTTACGGTTTCGCGACTCGTCGCCCTCTCCTGTACCTGGAAACTTCTTCCATCTCTGCATTATACAGATTTCTGTCTTATAGTAAAGTTTAACATAGAAAATTTCCTTGTTCTAAAGTTTTTTGTTTTGGCATGTTTTATTTAGTTTCATTTTACACAGGTTTTTAGCATAAATCATTGTAAAACATACAATGTGATGCAGTGTATTTTGTTTAATACTGCTTTATTATAAATATTTAAAATATTTATTATTCAAAATAGGTATTCCAAGCAAAAATGGTTTATTTTTGCTTGTTGACTCCTTTCTAAAGTAGATCCAGTGATCTCTTTCTATAGCAACACAGAATAAGAATAAACTACTAATTGATGAAATAAATAATAAAATTGGATTTTACATAAATAGAACTGTGTTATATTTGGAAACTTGTATTATGCAGTGTTATATTGAAGTTTACAAGTCTTGCAAAACTATATTTATTTTCTGCTCTTAGATTTTCTTTTTTAATATCTTGGTCTCAAGAACTTAAAGTACTTCATGCTAAAATCACATAGAAAAAGTAAAAAAGGTAACTGTCTTTCAGTGTTATAATGCATGTTACAAATTTGAAAGGATAACATAAACTTTTTAATAAACTTCTACATTCACAAAACACCGGGATGAAATCAACACATACCTGAACCAGTTACTGGTGTTGGAGAAAAGACGAATAAATATCTTAAACATTTTCGAACCTTACTAGTTCTTCTTCAGACAATAAAAAGCAACAGAATGCAGAACAAAAAATAGAACATCGATATTTAAACAAAATTTGAACCTACTTGTGGTTTAAAATTGTTGGATTGGACATGCGCATACGATGAGGGTAGACGACGATTAAAGGTCCGTGTTGATGAGGGCCTGCCAGGTGACAGACAAATTGAGTTCTTCTTTATAATTTATGCATGTGATGACGCAGCTAGATTTGTAAATAGCCTCCAACCACCTCAGGTGCTCAGGGTGAGGTGAATAGATGATGAGCTTCGCTTTGTTGAAGGCCACCTCGATGTCAGGATCAGCCATGTAAACTGCAAGAGCCGTAGAGTTCCTCCCACGTAGAATGTCTGCATTGTGTTCACATATTCTGATTCCCAATGACCATTTGGTTGAACCAATGTACACAAGATTCCTGTCACACCTGTGGTCCTTAGGAGGTATAGAGTAGATGCCTGAGAGTCTGTTAGGATTGGTGGATCCTTCCCGTTACGGAGGATGTCCAAGGTGGTAGGACATCTTCTGAATGTGATGTTAATGCGGCATTTGTTGCTGATCTCCTTGTATAATATAATGAAGCAATGTACGGATTATAGGTGTCCATGTCTTATCCTCCAGAGGGTTGTCATCACGTGAGCGGATGGCAGTCACATATGCAGAGCAGTGGTGACGATTAATTAATCCATTGATTAGCTTATGGTACCTGTGGATGGTTGCTATGTGTTTAATATGAGCTAATTCGGTGGCTAGTGTGGCTGGAGTGGATTAATGAGAAAACGTCCTCCTGATTAATGTGTTGAATGTGGTGGTCTTGTATTGGAATGAGTCACATGATCCAACCAGAATGTAAAGGGAGGTCATCTCTGGTTTACAGTAGACTGAGGTGTGGACAGACGACCCTTTGATCTTGATGTTTAGATCTAAGAAGTGGACCTCCGTGTTGTTAGCCTGTTCTATTTCTACGGTTAAGCCATAAGGATTGTCATTAACCGAATCCACAAATGCCTTCCCTTCTGGTATATTTTTCCATAGGATGATGATGTCGTCACTGTATCTTTTATATAAAATGATAGTAGGAAGATACTGTGAGAGGACCTTCTGCTCTAATTGCCTGATGACCATCTCACATAAGTCTCCAGCTACTGGGCTTCCCATAGGGACCCCTCTTTTTTGTGCGTAAACAGTTCCATTGAACTTGAAAAACGAGTTATAACATAACAGGTGGGCCATCTCCAGTACCTGTTGGTGCAAGGTGCAATCTCCAACAATTCCGAAGAGAAGTTCTCTGAAGGTGCAAAATGCTGGGGGAGCTCCAGTGAGGAGTATAAAGACTTAAAATCCAATACAGTGATAAATTGTGTAGGAGAGGTAAGATCCTTTAGGAGTGAAATGAGATCCACAGAGTCAGTGATGTTGTACGAGTACCCCTCCAGGAGGGGGGCTATCAATGAGTGTGCACCCCTCTGCGGTTTGTGATTAGGTGCTCAAGCTTTATCCACCACCGGCCGAAGTTAGCAAGTTTGTTTATGGGTCTTGGCAAATGCAAAGAGCCTGGGAGTGTTGGGGGAATCAACAACTATGTTACCCAATTCCAGGTGTTTAATTAGTTTCGAACAGGCTAATTCCTTGACCTTGAATTGTAGTTTGTCAACCATATCTTTATCCACCATATTACATTGCGTGAGATTAACATATTCTGTTAATCTTTGCTCATATGTGGAGTGCTTCATAAGGACCAATAATTTAGATTTATCAGCTCTAACCAAAGTGATGTTGTTGTGTTGCATCCACCTAGTTGTACGCTGTAATTTGTTTCTCAAATCCCCCAGTTCAGAGGGTTGCTTAGCCTTTTTAATTTTAAGCGTGGCCATCCATCGATAATATTCCTTTTGCTTGTTGGACAGGCCTTTAATGAGGTTTAAGGATCTAGTTTTAAGAGGTAGAGGTGCGAAAGACGGTCTGTACTTCAGAACGTCTACTACAAAATCAGGTGAATATAGGTCCCAAACGACAAACGGAAATGTTGGGTGATTGTGATATTTGGGCACCTGGAAGTGTAATATGCATTGTAGTTTCTTTGTATACCGTCTCCTGAGGTTGGCATTTAATCGATCTTTGAAGGACACTAGACTGGCATTCTCCCGTGTTAATGTTTCCAGGTCCAGAAGGAACAATGAATCCTCAATCTCCATGAGCTGCACTATTTTAGAAAACACTTGTTTTCTAGTAGAACGGATGGCCCTGTTGAGGCGCATTAATTGGACCTTATTAAGTAAAGGTTCGCTACCCGGTGGGAGGCGAATGTGGTAAAAGGACACGGATAGTATTCCATTCTTCTTACATTCTGTCAGGAATTGCAATCAAGCTCTGGTCCTAGTTAGGGCTATGAGCATTTTACAGTAATTATTAGCTGGCATTGCTACTTGGTAAACTTCTACATTCACAAAACACTGGGATGAAATCAACACGTACCTGAACCAGTTACCGGTGTTGGAGAAAAGATGAATAAATATCGTAAATGTTTTCAAATCTTACCAGTTCTTTTTCAGACAATAAAAAGCAACAGAATGCAGAACAAAAAATAGAACATTGATATTTAAACAAAATTCAAACCCACTTGTGGTTTAAAATCGTTGGATTGGACATGCGCATACGATGCAGGTAGACGACGATTAAAGGTCCGTGTTGATGAGGGCCTGCCAGGCGACGGACAAATTGAGTTCTTTATAATTTATGCACGTGATGGAGTGGCTAGATTTGTAAACAGAAATAGCCTCCAACCACCTCAGGTGCTCAGGGTGAGGTGAAGAGATGATGAGCCTCACTTGGTTGAAGGCCGCCTTGATGTCAGGATCGGCCGCATAAACTGCAAGAGCCTTAGAGTTCCTCCCATGTAAAATATCTGCATTGTGTTCACTCTACGGCTCTTACGCGGCCGATCCTGACATCAAGGCGGCCTTCAACCAAGCGAAGCTCATCATCTATTCACCTCACCCTGAGCACCTGAGGTGGTTGGAGGCTATTTCTGTTTACAAATCTAGCCACTCCATCACGTGCATAAATTATAAAGAACTCAATTTGTCCGTCGCCTGGCAGGCCCTCATCAACACGGACCTTTAATCGTCGTCTACCTGCATCGTATGCGCATGTCCAATCCAACGATTTTAAACCACAAGTGGGTTTGAATTTTGTTTAAATATCAATGTTCTATTTTTTGTTCTGCATTCTGTTGCTTTTTATTGTCTGAAAAAGAACTGGTAAGATTTGAAAACATTTACGATATTTATTCATCTTTTCTCCAACACCTTTGGTTCAGGTACGTGTTGATTTCATCCCAGTGTTTTGTGAATGTAGAAGTTTACCAAGTAGCGATGCCAGCTAATAATTACTGTAAAATGCTCATAGCCCTAACTAGGGCCAGAGCTTGATTGCAATTCCTGACAGAATGTAAGAAGAATGGAATACTATCCGTGTCCTTTTACCACATTCGCCTCCCACCGGGTAGCGAACATTTACTTAATAAGGTCCAATTAATGCACCTCAACAGGGCCATCCGTTCTACTAGAAAACAAGTGTTTTCTAAAATAGTGCAGCTCATGGAGATTGAGGATTCATTGTTCCTTCTGGACCTGGAAACATTAACACGGGAGAATGCCAGTCTAGTGTCCTTCAAAGATCGATTAAATGCCAACCTCAGGAGACGGTATACAAAGAAACTACAATGCATATTACGCTTCCAGGTGCCCAAATATCACAATCACCCAACATTTTCGTTTGTCGTTTGGGACCTATATTCACCTGATTTTGTAGTAGACGTTCTGAAGTACAGACCGTCTTTCGCACCTCTACCTCTTAAAACTAGATCCTTAAACCTCATTAAAGGCCTGTCCAACAAGCAAAAGGAATATTATCGATGGATGGCCACGCTTAAAATTAAAAAGGCTAAGCAACCCTCTGAACTGGGGGATTTGAGAAACAAATTACAGCGTACAACTAGGTGGATGCAACACAACAACATCACTTTGGTTAGAGCTGATAAATCTAAATTATTGGTCCTTATGAAGCACTCCACATATGAGCAAAGATTAACAGAATATGTTAATCTCACGCAATGTAATACAGTGGATAAAGATATGGTTGACAAACTACAATTCAAGGTCAAGGAATTAGCCTGTTCGAAACTAATTAAACACCTGGAATTGGGTAACATAGTTGTTGATTCCCCCAACACTCCCAGGCTCTTTGCATTTGCCAAGACCCATAAACAAACTTGCTAACTTCGGCCGGTGGTGGATAAAGCTTGAGCACCTAATCACAAACTGCAGAGGGGTGCACACTCATTGATAGCCCNACAAACACTCGGAAAAGCAATGCTTAACTCGCGCATGCCTAACACCAACTAAAATTTGACACAAAATACCGTTACGTTTGTTATCCGAATTTTGTTCGTTATCCGAGACAATTTTTTTGCAAAATAAAAGTTCGTTAACCGATTTGGTCGTTAACCAGGACGTTCGTTAACCGGGGTTCCACTGTATTTGTCTCTACTGCTGATTCCAGATTATCATAAAATTTTTCTACATCTTCCTTCTTTGAGCCTTCAGTAGGTTTGTAGGCACAGGATAAATCTCATTATCCAGTTTCCTATTTTAAATTTTGCCCAAATGACTCTGCTAGAGAGTACTTCCCATTCTATAAAATTATCTTTCATAGCAGTTGTAAATGCTATGTATT
>NW_019388459.1:0-6845 GCF_000671375.1 Centruroides sculpturatus
GCGTGAAATTTCTAGTAATAACTATATACAAAATTTAGTAAAAATCAAGTAACAATTTATTCAATGTAAATCAATAAGAAATCAACTCGACAAAACTCAAATCAATCTATTTTCTAACTTAACTCTATTCCCCTTTGGAATTTGACAAAAAATTCAAAGACTTAACTTATGTACAATAATTCTTATGAATTAAAGGTCCTAATCGTCACCTCAATATACTAGGAACCTTTTTCCTCAACTCTCAAGACTTTCTCTAATCTTCGATCCACAAATTGAATAACTTCAAAATTGCCTTGAAACTACTTTACTTTATCCTATCGGACACCATTCTCTCTCGTTTGCTGCTACGAAGCTCACCACTTGATCATCTTCACTTGAGGTTCGGTCTTCATACTGTGAGGTGATGTCACAATTCTGAATGAGATCACTCCCCTCATTTACATACTTATTGCTAACAATAAACTTTTCCTATTTGCCTGGCAGTCTATTTTCCGACAATAATTGCTAACCTTTTACATTATTCATTTTGACAATTTTCGGGATGTTTTATTCTTTAAGGTTTAGCAAGTTCCTAAGTTGTGCTTGTGGGGTCTCCCCCCTTTTCTCGGTGCAGACTTACTTTTTTCCGCTCGGGAGTGCAAGTGTGCGCGAGTTTTATCTACGGCACTTTTCTCTCGTCAGCAGTGGCGTACTGTGGGTGTCAGCTGCCCAGGGCAGAGGAAAATTTCGCCTCCCTATTTAGGTATTTCAACTTAAAAGACCAAAATTCAGTTTTGTCACAGAACAAGCAATGAAAAATTCAGTGGTAGTGCAGCGACCTGTTTAAAATAGTTCTACTGGATATTAGTGGTGTATATGAACACGAATGGATCGTACAAGCAAAAGAAAAAAGAAAAAAAAGGTCAACAGGTTTCGCAGGAGCTCTTCGGATGAAAAAGTCACTAGTTCACCCGGCGAGCTGATTCCCGGACTGTCTGGACGATAGCACTATCGTAGGCGTGATGCAAGTATAGATTAGGATGTTTCAAATTTTTACAAGATATTATTATTTATTGTGAAATTTTGCCGCCTCCTAAAAAGTGCCGCTCTGGGCGGGCCGTCCCTGCCGCCCCCACTACGGTACGCCACTGCTCGTCGGTGAGTTGGTTCTCATCTTCTATTTTTAAGTTTCTAAGGTGATTGGTGAGGAAATCTTCATCCTAACAAAACATAAGCCCTAAACAAAAATAGAATAAAAGCAAAAATAAAAGTAACTAAAAATAATGCTCAGACTTGGTTCCTTACAATTGTAGTTGGAAAAATGTTTTCTTTAATGTTTAATTAACAACTAATCTGATCAATTTTATATTTTAATTGCAGTTTAACTGGCATGCAGTAACCCCTGCTTTTATGCAGCATGCCAGTAATTCCACAAAAACATGGTAAAAAGTTTTTAATAATAAATTATTGTAACAGATGGCACCATACATGCAGCTTTAAATGTTGCAGGGAAAGTTAAACAACCCATTTCTGGATTTTATATTGTGAGTTAATTTAAAACTTGTTACATTCTTTAGGCAGCATGAATATTTGCTACCAACTACCTTCGACTACTATAAAAAGATTAGTATTGATAGTTACAGATAGGACACCCTGTGAACTCTTAGAACATTCTGGAATTTATAGTAATCCAATCTTTCAACCTATCCAAAGTTCTGTTTGTTATTACTTCAGGGCAGCATTGAGACAAATAAAAAATCAACTATGTGAACACCAAGGGCAGCATTGAGACAAATAAAAAATCAACTTTGTGAACATCCTTCAACAAAGACTTCATCAGCACTGAACTTGCCAAATACATTTCAGAAGAAGGATATGCCCACATTGAAATGTCGTCACCATACTTAAAAGTATATCTGATCCTAAAAAGCTTTTTTTGAGGAAATCTTGCCCATAAGGCAGTTAAAGCCTATAAACAAACCAATGGAACATTCTGAATTTGCTCCATTAATTTTATTTATGTATTTTTTTATCTGTTTCATCTTAATTTTTAGTGCCTTTTAAAAAGGAATTCGATTGGATATTTTGAATTATTTCCATTTGGCATGTGAGGGTTTAACAAATTGTTGTTTCAAAACTAACTTCTTGAAGATGACATTTGTGAACATATTGAAAATATTCAAATCTTTGTTATTTATTAAAGTAGATGATTTTAACATTAAATACTGTGATTAATTTTTCTTTATAATATACATAATGGTGTTTGTTATACTAAAGGGATGCTAAGGTTAGACTAATATTATATTTGATTTATAATATAAATCTCTTAGAAAACACAATTTATCAGATTTTGAATTTTGTTTTAACTATTTTTATAAATTTGTTTTTGTTTTAATTTTTTTATTTTTTACACCACTTCTAAGTTTTAGAAATTATACTGATTTGAATAATGTATGACTATAATGTTATAATTGAAATTAAACATATAATTTGAATTATATAAAAGTGTTAATTCATTTACATAAAAATCATGTTAACAGTTAAGTGTTATATAAATGTATATGATTGTCTAGCATACATGCATATACCATTGCAAAGATGAAATAAAGACAGCAAGCATTTTTGTAGTAAGACAGCAAAAGCAAGCATTTTTGTAGTATACTCCACACAAACAGGGGATTTTCATTATTGGGATATAGAAAATGATAACATTGTACAATGAAAGCATATGAAATTTATAAAGGACAAATTTGGTTACAAACTTTTCATGGCAAGAATGAAGTAGAATATTCATTAGAATTTTATGAAAATGATGTGATGAAACACCTTTACAGGAAAATAAATAGGAATGTGGATAAGGGATGCTATAATTCTATCATTTTTTCTCTGTAATCGTTACAAGTAAGTTTTTAAGAATTTCAATACAGAATTTCTATTTCAATACAGCCTTTACATTTTATATCTAAATATGGTATTGCTGTATTACTATTGGATCAGATTCTATATAACATCCTATCAATTTTGCATCAGTGAAGTTTTTCCATTCTTTTCATCTTCATTTGTGTGTGTCTGTCAAATGGGAGATGTTCTTTACTTATTGAACTTGATTTGCAATGAATGATTATATATGTTCATGATACTTTAGTCTACCTAATTTCATGAAGTGTACCTGTATAAACTTTTAAATATATTTATTTAATACATATATATATAAATATCAAGAATACAAAAGCTATACAATTAAAAAGTGATTGCTCCAGCAATGTGTGACAGCAGTTTAACAGTTTAAAAATCTGGATTCCTGTAATATCCAGACTGTTTGAGAGCCCACCTTTATAGTTCATTTTTCTTTGAGTTTGGCATCATGTATGTCTCATTTCTCTGCCTTCTCTCTTTCACCATAGTAGCTTATTCTTGATCATTCTTTTCCTATATGCTTTGTATTTCCTCTTGTGCCATGTCAGCTTCCAAAGAAATGGACTTACACCTCTATCTCCTTGACTTGGAAGGGGGAGGAATATTACCAGATAGTCACAGGTTATCTTTCCAAGTTAAAGCCACTATTAATCACTGCCAGGGTGGTAATAAACTACTAAAAATTAAATTGTTGGACTCTGACCCCATAAATCAGGTTCGTAGTCCATATACATACCTGTAGGATCTTGTGACCCACATCAGTATAATTTTAGTAATCACAAATTTTATTACAGACTGAAAATCTGAAAATATTTGGTAGATTGTATGGCTATATATTTTCATCTTTAGATTAAATATTACTAACACTATAAATTGACATACAAATTACTTTTTAGATAAACTTTTTCTTTTGATCACTGACATATAAATTAATTGTTTTAATACATTTTTGAAGTTATATAATTTTTTTCTTTTCTAATCTAAATTTTTTTTTACAATAAACACCGTATTTGACATTATATTGATGAATATTAAAACTTTCCATAAATATGTTTTGGTTAAACTGTTTATACATTAAAATTTGATTTTTTATATTTAAACATTTTCTTTTTAATTTGGCAATTTATATGTTAATATTTACAAGATAGTTGTTGTTAATCAAAGATACTTGAAAAATAAAATTCTTAATTGCTTCATTAACTGACATATATTTATTTCAGAATATTCAGATTTTCGTGAATGTGGCATCCTGTCTTTCCGTCCAAGATGTATGCAACGGTTTGCTAGTATTCGAGTTTTTGTTTTCCTTGCTTGCTTGCTAGTTACATTACAACAAGCTCTTTCTTCAGGTTACTTCAATAGGTTTGTATTTTTAATATGTAAATTGAATATTTGAATATAATTAGTGAAGTTGTATGAAAAATTTAATGATCTTATAACCACAGATTGTATGAAATATGCATGGAACATATAATAAGATCATTTACATTTAGTTTTTAAAAATGTTTTATATTATGATATTAATATTATAAAAGCTTATTAAATATGCATATTTAATAATTCATAAAAATTTTTGATGAATAATATTGAGTTAAATATTTATTTTTAAAAAATTACTTAGCATGCAGACTAGATACAGATTTAATATAGACAAATTTTCTGAACTTTTTGGATAGTAATACATTTTTTTTTAAATGAGATGTAGTTTTAATAGTCTTCAAAATAATTTTTAAAATATATGTTATCTGATAACAATTTTATATATTAAAAAAAGCAAGACAAAACAACATTTCAAATCAAAGAACATCTATTTCATCAATGTGATTTGTGAAAATCATGATATGATCAAAGCCAGTCTTTATTTCTACATTACTAATTATTATGGCAGTCATTTTTTTTAATACACACAGTCATTGATACATTTAAAAATTTTCGTTTAGGACTATTTCTTATCGATTTTACTTTTACTGAGGATGATTGTGGAAATTGATCTCTACATTCATTGTAAATAAATTTTAATAAATAACTTTTAAGTGTTTAGATAGAATTAACTGTGTCACTTGTAAATTTCATTTTAAATAATGAAATCGTGTAAAGTGAAAAGTAAGGCAATAAGTTAACATGTGAATCTCTTTACATGAGACTAAGAAAAACTTGATGTAAACTTTAGAACACACATTTCTATTTGAAAATATTTCATAAATTTTTTAAAGTTTATATATAGAATACTCAAACTTTTTTGATATGTTTATAAATTTAATTGTGTTTACATGTATTATGAATTTGTGTTAATGATAAACATTTAAAATATTTTACATAAACATGATATAATTATTAAGATGAAAAACCTGTCACTGCATCTATCACAGATGGTGATATTTAATATGTAACAATGTTATTTGTTAATATAAGTTCAAGTTCTACAGTATAATAAGTCTAGATAGCATCCAGATATTTTATCAAGACAGATGATAAATATTTTGAATAGCAATATGAAATTTTTCTTTATCACACAAGGGGTTAAGTATTCAATGATATTCAATTTGTTCATCATCTTTAAGTATATAAATAATTTGTCAGTAACACATTTTTGAATGGCATAACTTTTTGATGGATTGAAAATAAAGTTTGACAGTTTCTGGGCAAACAAAAATTTTCAAAAAAAAAAAAAAAATATAATTTTAAGTAGAGGAGCTTTTCTGAAAAATCAATGTAACTTGTTAACCTGAGTGTAACATACTCAAATATTATTAGTCTAAAATGTTTTGACTGATTTGTCTGTCTTATGTATGTACATTTTTCTTGAAGATGGAAAGAAAAATATGCATGGTAAAGGTTTGCATTTATAAATATTTATACAAATATATTTAAATATAAATACATTTATATAGCCATGTATGTGTTATTAAGATTTTGTTATCTTGAAAATGCAAATTATTTAATATTGACATAACTTTTTGCTAATTAATAAATTTGATGTAATGGAAAATAAATAGAAAAGAAAAATAAAACTATTTAAAGTAAATATATTTAATTATAAATAATTCAAAAGTTCCGAAAATTTAATAATTACAAAACTAATTTTGAAGTAATTACATTACAAAGACCAAATATGAAGAGAAATAATTTATTATTTAATTAATATCAGTATTAATTTGATAACAGTATAAATTGAATTTAAAAAAAATTAATATTCTGTAATTATTTTAGTGTTATTACTACAATAGAAAAAAGGTTTGATATCTCTAGTCGAACTTCAGGAGCAATTGCTAGCACATTTGAAATTGGAAATTTGTTGACCATTATTTTTGTTAGTTATCTTGGAAGTCATCGACACATTCCTGTATGGATAGGCAAAGGTAATTTTTAATTTAAATATTAAACCAGAATCTTTTAAATTTAAAAATTTTATATTAACATTTTATTTAATAATTTAAATTATTCTCTATATCAGATTTGAATTTAATATATATCACACTTGCTATAGAATATTAAATCTTTCTAAGTTTAAACATTTTTTATAAATATGTCATTTAAAATTTAATTTTCCAGATGTTATAACAGAAGGAAAGTATGGTGATCAGTCAAAATATGACCCCCAAGATTATTACATTTTTAGACTCAGGACCTTGAAATGTTGAAAAATGTAAAAAAAATTTGGGGTTTTTTCCCTGAATGTGTGTGTGTGTGTGTGTGTGTGTTGGGGGGCATGATTTTGTTCTCCCACTTTGAAGCTTAATAATTCCTATGCCTTTTGTCAAATTTTTGAAATTATGCAGGAAAGTTTGTGTATTAGGGGATTAATACTATTAGATTTTGGTGGTTAAAGGTTGAGGGTGATAGAGGGGGCATGTGTCATATCTTAAGTGGAGTTGGATTTTACTCATTATTAACATTTACAGTTCTTTGTAAAATTCATCTCTAATTTCAAAATTAAGCCTGTTCCCATT
>NW_019388460.1:0-6871 GCF_000671375.1 Centruroides sculpturatus
TTTCATTGATGTTAAGCCTAACAAAAATTTTTAAAAATAATAATTGTCGCTATTGTATCGTTAAAAATTAGAAAATTAAGCCTTGTTTAAATACTGGCTCCCTTTCATGGTCGAATGAGTGTTGCCAGCTAAAACACGTAAAAATAATATTAAAGTAGCCAAGACATAGCCAAATATTGTAGTGCCACATCACTAGCGGACATTTCAAATTTGCTGACTAGGATGGTCGGTTAATCGGGGGTCGAATAATTGAGGCTCTACTGTATATTATTTTTATGAAAATTGAAGATTACCATGAATACTGATGTAAAATTCAAATTTTTTAGACTCTTTTTTTAAGATCAAATTTATGGGGTTGACTGTAGTACTTTTGAGGGCTGAAATTCAAGCTAGAATCCAAAGTACTGAATCATTAGCAGAAGCCCAACTGACGTCTAAACAACTAAAAATGAAAACACAATGAATTATAGTAATATTACCAATTTGATGTTTCTATAGAAAACAGGCCCTCTAAGTTGGGGTCTGTTTTCTATGGGAAAGCAAAATTTTAAAATTTGTATTCACATGAAAATAAAATAATCAAGTGATTTCTTTACAAGTAAAGATGTAGCTATTTGTATTTTAGTAACACAAGGTATTCTTCTAGCTAGGAAGAAATTTATCATGCCAAGAGGATCAAACTATGACTTTAAAAGTAGATTTAAATTCTAATCAACTTCCATATTTCAGATGTGATAATGAAAGTGGCAGAAAAAAGCAGTCCATTTTCTGTAATAATTCTTTTAAAAATATGAAACTGGAATTATATGAATTTTGATATTTAATTTTCACATTTGTTTTTAATGAAAAAATTTTGGCAAATGTTGACCTGTTGTTCGAAATATCAGGGTTGACTTTTATACAGGGTTTATTAAAAACTCCAGATTTTTGGCCAAAATTGCGGAGGCATCTTTTACATGTGATCGACTGTTACTCGAGTATATACGGTAGTATAAAATGAATCATCTAATACTAGATAAAGATCTTGAGGCATATTTTGAAGAAGTGTTAACTGATGGTTATATTTCTAAAGTTGCACGTGATGTTCAGATTCAAGCAATGATGAATTTAGTGCAAATACATTAGCAGGTTTAGATGAGCCTGAAGTAATGCCAAAAGAAATATTAATAATGTTGCAGATTGTAATTCTGGGAGTGGCAGTGTGACTGATATTTTGAGTAATGTTTTGTATGTAATGGAACTTAAGTATCACATATATCAAGCTGAAAAAAGAAATTAGAATGATGTAACTTAATTTGGGTGGAAAAAATCTTTGATACTAAATGAATCTCAAACTGCATTCAAAGGTTCTGAAACTTTAGCTCTGGAAACACAATACAGATTGTTTTCATATTTCTTTACAGAAAAATTGGTGAAAAAAATTGTTTCTGAAACAAACCTATACTCATTGCAAAAAAATATAAATTGTCCGATAAATATTAGTGCATTAGAAATTGAAAATTTTATTGGTATTATTATATTTATGTCAGTATACTATTATTCTAATATAAGATGATACTGGTGAAGAAAATATGGATTTCAACATATTACAAACACAATGCCTTTAAATCAGTTTGAAAAAATTAAAGAAGTTTTACATTTAAATAATAATGGAAAAAACATCCATCTTCAGAAGACGATCCAAACTATGACCATTTTCATAAAATATAGCCTCTAATAGAACATTTGAATAATTGGTTTTCATTGATTACTCTAAATTGCCAACCAGTGGCTGAGCAGTCGTGGGTTCGTGCCTCACTCGGATGGACTTGTCACGTGGAGTTTTCTGTGTTTCCTCCATATATGTAACACCTAAATAGTGGCCAGTTTTCCTTAAAAGACCTCCCGGAAGGCATTCCCCTAGGCAGATAGCCCAAGTGTTGCATTGCCATAACTTAACAAACAGGTTATTCTAAACCAGAGATTATCTATCCACAAGCAAATATGTGCTACAAAAGTGTGTCACTTTACAAAACGATACTTGCCAAATAAGTCACATAAATTGGAGATTTAAATTATTCGTATTGTCCATAATATGAATAATTTAAAGGTTTTGCTTATAAATTTAAAATTTATTCTGATAAACATTCATTTCTTAGGAAATAAAATTGATTTAGGCACTACAGGTAATATGGTAACACACCTTTGCCGAATAATTCCTTGAAGCATTAACCGTATCATCTATTTTGACAATTTTTACACACCTATTCCATTAATCACATATTTGGTGGAGAAAGGAATACATTGCTTAGGTTGCAAAACTGGTTACCTAATTGTAAACTGCCAGATAAAAATGCATTGATGAAACAGGTGGTTGTGGAATATTTGAAGAAAGAAAAATAGCAGGTGTAGAGCTATCAGCAACTATATGGAAGGACAATATGGTAGTTAACATTTTGTCAACTTATGTTGGAGCAAACCCAATTACAACACTAGAAAGACATGGTAAAAAGTAAAAAAGATAAAGTATCAGTTCCTTGAATAGTTGTAAGCTTCTTGCCTCTAAAACATTAATTTAATAATTGTCTCAATTAACCAGATAGAGATATGAGGTTTATCAAACTGTAATGGTACTCAAGTAATCTCAATCACATTGAGAAAAGACTTTTATTAGTGGAATATAAAAGTCTTTTCTCAAGTTCAAATTTTCATACAAAGTAAATTTATATTTGCGTGATAATCTAATTTTAGACAATATTTATTATATTATATGAATTCTTTTTATAGCATAGCAAGCAAATATTTATTGTGACATTGTCACAATGCCAGGCTGCAATTTTTAATTTATTTAATTAAAAATATATGCTTTCTACCACAAATTAGTAGTGTCTTGCCCCTGTACAGCATACTTTTGCTGTTACCAATACAGTTCTGTCAATCATCTATCTAACTGCTTTCAGGGGAAAATTTTTGAATTGAAATAACATGACTTCCAACTTGTATCAGAAGTTTGCATATACTTAATTGGGGTCTTGTGTCCAAGCTTTCCATATCTGCTCTTGGCTTTCATCTAATTAACTCTGTTCTTGAGATTAAAGGAGGACAGACATCATCCTCAAAATCAAAAACCTGACTAAATGCAAAGTGCTATTCATTTTCTAAATGTGATGAAAGTTCATTTTATAGAAATTTTATAGAAGTTCATTTTATAGAAATTTTATAGAAAAAGAAAAACAAAGAAGTGTATAATGATCACATTATGAACAAATCAAGTGTGAGAAAATGGTGTTTAATATTTAATCAAGAAAGAAACATGCAAAAACACATTGCTGCAATCACTCAAACTGTGTGATTGCAGCAAATTCTTGAGTCATTTTTCCTTTTATTGTCTATCACTTGGCTATTCTGACAACTTTTTCTAAAGCAATGTTAAATAGAAGAGGCGATGGCATCTCCCTGTTTCAGTCCTGTTTTGCTCTGGAAGCTGACTGACTTTGTGGCCCTGGTTTTTACAGTATACCACACTTCATTCATGCAAATTTCCACAATTCTGGAGAGTTTGTCTAGTATCTCAAACTCCTTCATGGCCTTCCATGCTGATTGTTTGTGAATATTGTTGTATGCCTTTTGAAAATCAATAAACAAAAGGTGTGTGTTGACATTGTATTCCCAGTTCTTCTCAAGAACCAGTCTTAATGTGAAGATTTTGTCGGTTGTGGCTCTTTTTTTCAGAAACAAGTTTGATATTCACCCATGATTCTCTCTATGTACGGAGTCAATCTCCTCATAACTAGAAATGACAGGATCTTGTATGTCACCTGGAATGTATTAAAAAATTATAAAACCTAAATCACAAAAAATATGTAGCCTTTTATATGTGCATTTTAAATACAATTAAATTTAGTAGAGTGAACCTTTCTTTACAGAGTCTTTTCTGCAACATATAAGCAAATTATTTAAAAGTTTGTAAAGCATTGATACTTGTAAAAATAACAGTTTAATGACTTGTTTTAGATACAATTCATGAAATGTCATAGAGCATTTTGCTGCTAAGGATGAAGTCTGATGTCATTACTAGTATCTGGTATGGAGAGTATGGAAAAGTTGTCACACTTTGTCTGTCTTTTGTTCCTTTGGACAATAAGAAATTAGAAATGTTACTTATAGGTTTAGCACTTGTTGAGTGGTGATAATCATGGAAGAAGGACAATGATAGAAAATAGTATAGTTAAGAAACTTTGTATGTTTTTTCAATCAAGCCAATAATATGAAGAATCACAGCAGCTTTAAATGAAGTATTATTTAGTAAAATATATTAGAATATATCACATTAAGTATACAATAAAATTATTTTGAATTAAATTATAGAAATAAAACTAAATTAATATTTTAAATCAAATGTCAGATTCAAAAAATTTATCATAATATATCTTATAATTTTGAGTATATCATTGAACTTAATATTAACTTTAAAAAGTTAAAAAAGTCAAAAGTTTAAAAATTTTTTCAAAGAAATTTAAAAAATTTACTTTGAAAAAATTAACTTAAAAAGAGTACCCATAAGCAATATAGAGTGACAAAATAGACCCATTAATTTTATTGAATAGAACAGAAAGTTTTTGTGTACTTTTAACAGCTGGATTACTTAATACAGATGTGTGATTTAAATATAACAATTGTGAGATTTAAATATAACAATTGTGAGATTGTAATCTTTGTTTTGAAGCATATTTTGAACTTTTTACTTCATCTTTTCTCAGAGTAAAATCAAATATTGAAATATTTGCAGATAAAATAGCATATCTGGCATATGCTTTTTGAATTTTGGTAAAGATATAACATTGTACAAGCTATAAAAAAATATTCGTAATATGTATGTGGAAGATGCACTTAAAGATGCATGTCAAATATAGTTTAAAAAGTTCTGTTCTGGAAATTTTGAACTAAAGGATACACTAACTAGTTTATGCTTACAATACATATTGAGTATTCAATCACAAATGTTTTAAGCTTTGTTCAGAGGTCCTCTTAAGATGAAATAACAAGAGTTATAGTTAACTTAGACAAATGGAAGCTCAGTAGAACTATAACTTGTTATTTTACCTGAAGAGGGCTTCTGAACAAAGCCAAAATGTTTGATTGAATACTGAATATGCTGGAAGTTGTATAAGCATAAACTAGTTGTATATAAAGTTTCAGCTTCTGGGATGTTTCTGTAAATGATAAGTATTGGAAGAGTGCTCAAAACCTTATAAGGAAGAAATTGTTAAAAATCAATAAATAACAACTTGTAAACTTGCAAAAGATTTTAATATGTCACAGATGTGTGTATTGTTGAAACACTTTGTCGACTTGGAATTGTTGCAAAAGATGATTGGGTTTTGCAAGCATCAAGTAAAAAAAAAAATGATATAGAGAGAGAGATCAAGTACAATTTTGTCTTCTAGGGTTTCATTTTATTTTTAAATTAATTACTCATTTTTAGTATAAAAATTTTTTATGGATGACAAAATTAGTTAAAATAAAAATATTTGTNGTAACAACAAAAAACGGAAATGTTTATTCAGAATCTGAACTGTTTTCAGAATGAGAACTCATTGATGTCACATCGGTATCATCAGTATTTTCATTCATGCTTTCAGTCTCCCACCAATGTCATCTTCCGTCCCATTTAAATCATTGGAAATGCAGCATTTCTTAAAACCTTTAACTATCGATTCAGATTTGATCTTCTGCCAGGCAGTCACAATTCATTCTCCTAAAAGAGAGACTGAGGGTTTTTTTTATTTTTCCTGAAGGTGTCAATGGGTGATTGCCTGATAATAGCCAATTGTTGTATTCTTTTCGAAAATTCTCTTTAAATGGTTTATTAACCACCACATCCAAGACTTGCAACTGAGAAGTCATACCACCCGGTATTATTACAAGATCGGAATTCAATGCCTCAATTTTTTCCTTAACACTTGTCTTAACACTTGTCATAAGGTGGCCTCGAAATGCATCAAGGACTAGCATGGAGCGGGAGTTTCTCAGAGAACCTGGCCGTTTCCTCCATATCACATTCAATCAGTCTAATACCAACTTTCTGTCATCCAACCTTTTTCCTGGACACAGATTTTCTTTGGGCATTGTTTTACGTTTCAATATAATGTAAGGTCAAAGCTTTTGTCTGTCAGCAGTAACAGCAAGCATAACAGTAATTTTGGACTTTTCATAACCAACTGACTTCAATAAGACCGTTTTTTTCACCTTTCTTATTTACCGTAAGGTTGGAAGGCATGTCAAAATAGACTGGTGTTTGGACTGCATTTCCCATATTTCCAAGACTGTAGTTGTGCTTTTGGCATAATGATATAACATGGCGCTGATAAGCCAACAATTTTTCATTAAAGTCATCAGGAAGTTTTTGCGCGAGAGTTGTCCGCCGTCGTAGTGATAAACCGTTCCTTTTCATCATTCTTCTACACCAACCCATACTTGCCTTAAAGTCCTTTCTAGGAATGTTTAATTAAATTAGCAGCCTCTTCTAACGCTTTAAATCTTATGACTTCACGGGATATTGGGCACCCTTTATTTCGCTTTTCTATTACGAATTTTAACACTTGCTGCTCAACTTCATTAAACCTTCCTTTTTTAGGTCCACTAAAAGATTTTCTTGAAGAATTTGCATTCTTATATTTCTTAAATCTTTTCTCCATAGGTGGATGTTTACTTCTGGAACTCTGTTTTTTCTCGAAACTCTCAAGTTGTTCGTTCTTTCTGCTTCGTTTGCAACTGTAATTTTAAAATTCATATCATAGGTTCTCCTGGTACCTTTATTTATTTGACTCTTTGATGAGCCTTTTTTCTCAACACTACTTTATTACTCGCACTCATTTTTTATGGGCAATAA
>NW_019388461.1:0-1873 GCF_000671375.1 Centruroides sculpturatus
CAGTCCAAAGAAGACAACTGCACAAAAGAAGAAACTTGTCTGATATATTGCGCAACAATATAGAGCAGGAGTGTATATTTCGAGAACTAAGTTTATTTCTTGTATATAAGTCCATAAATCCCAATGAGTTTCAATCAAGCTTTCGATTTTATTCTTTAGAAAACTTTCGCCTTTTTTCAATTCATCGACTGCATTAGATAAATTTTTGAATCTCTTCGAGATAATGAGACACCATGCACCTATAACAAGTATGCAGCAATCTAGTTGTCCAATTCCGTAAATGCATGCTAATGTGATATTTAGATTACAGAAAGCGAGTTCAAACTCGGAATTAGTTATTTCTTTTAAAGCAGGATAGAGAAATAAGTCAATTACAATAACAAATGGAATTATTGAAAAAAATAAAAGTGTAAGTACAGCTATAAAAAGTATATGAATATCATCAGTTATATTTTTTTCTCCTTCGTATCCACTGTTATTTCTAGGAAAATAAAGTCTGTTCCTTTTAAACAAANCAGTCCAAAGAAGACAACTGCACAAAAGAAGAAACTTGTCTGATATATTGCGCAACAATATAGAGCAGGAGTGTATATTTCGAGAACTAAGTTTACTTCTTGTATATAAGTCCATAAATCCCAATGGGTTTCAATTAAGCTTTGGATTTTATTTTTTAGAAAACTTTCACCTTCTTTCAATTCATCGACTGCATCAGATAAATTCTTAAATCTCTTCGAGGTAATGACGGCACCTGCACCTATAACAAGTATGCAGCAATCTAGTTGTCCAATTCCGTAAATGAACATTAATGTGATATTCAGATTACAGAAAGCGAGTTCAAACTCGGAATTAGTTATTTCTTTTAAAGCAGGATACAGAAATAAGTCAATCACAATAACAAATGGAATTATTGAAAAAAATAAAAGTGTAAGTACAGCTATAAAAAGTATATGAATATCATCAGCCATATTTTGTTCTCCTTCGTATCCACTGTTATTTCTAGGAAAATAAAGTCTGTTCCTTTTAAACAAACTAAATTGAAAAGCTACAAATATACCAAATATAATGAAAATAAATTTTATGAGTATCTTATTGTTCGGGAACATTCGGGTCCATCCGGCACACACCAAATTGTCTGTTACTTCTTGAATAGAAAGTATCAGGTTAGTCCAGATAAATATCTGTATAGCTGTTTGGTACAAGGGATATAACTTCGACAGATATTTCCATTTATCGGCAGACTTCTTACAATCGCAATACACCATTTTAATACCAAATATCTCTAACGACCAGAGGACTGGTCGTAAAAAGCAAACAATGCACAAACTACGTTTCTTGTAACCAGAATACATGTTTTACTGTTAGCTATCGAAGAACGTAATGTTAATATTGAAGAATATTAGTTTCAGTCTCAATTTCGCGAGTATATTGCAACATATTTCGTTACATAAAGTATTTTAGCTTTTCTTTAAAAAGAAAATATTTTTGAATAAGGATATGACGCAGACGATTGATTTCAGTGTTGTATTGCAATTGCGTGATCAAAAGTGCATCAGTGGCCTTCACTAATAAAAGTATCATGCTATTGCTTTAAATGCATCTTATTTCGTCTTTGTGATTCCAATATTTAAAATATATATATATATATATATCTTAGTTTTTCCCATTTTATTCGTTGTAAAAACGTATAACTTTGAATAAATTAAACTAAAATATTTTAGTATTTCGAATTAAATTGTATTTTAAAATAGAGTAAAGCGTCGTTTATCTGAAAGTCGGTTATCCGAAAGAATTCCAGTCGACAAATTTAAATTTTCGCTAGTGCTGTGGCGCTGCAATCTTTGGCTATATCTTGGGCTACTCCAATATTTTTTTG
>NW_019388461.1:4204-6964 GCF_000671375.1 Centruroides sculpturatus
CCGAAAGAATTCCAGTCGGCAAATTTAAATTTTCGCTAGTGCTGTGGCGCTGCAATCTTTGGCTATATCTTGGGCTACTCCAATATTTTTTTCTTGATGTGTGCTTTTTAGCTGACAGTACTGACACTTTTGTGTGGTGTTTTTCTGAGAACAGTGTGTCATGCTGAATCGAACGTTTTTGATACTAGATTAGCTTCTAAAGTATAATTTTTTTGTTTTTATATTTTTCAATATATTTATTTTGTTTGTACAAAATAAAGAAATAATTTTTAACGATACAATAGCCACGATTATTATTTTAAAAAGTTTACATTAGGCTTAACATCGACGAAAATTCAACGCGAAGCGACTCGCAACGGAAAAAAAAAATTTCAACATGGGATAGGCTAATGTATTTTTTCGTACATAATCGGTTATCCGAAAATAAGTTATCCGAACAATCCGTCTCCAATTGATTCAGATAAACGATGCTCTACTGTATTCTTTTTATTTTGTTTATATTTTCTTTATCGACAAATTTAATTTATTATAAAACTTGCAGATGACCCCGGCGTTGCTCTGGCAGAAAGTAACGGTA
Organism: Centruroides sculpturatus; assembly: GCF_000671375.1. Lineage (NCBI taxonomy): Eukaryota > Metazoa > Arthropoda > Arachnida > Scorpiones > Buthidae > Centruroides > Centruroides sculpturatus. Next base: position 4,782 of record NW_019388461.1, read on the forward strand.
GCGAATATTAAGAATATTAGATTATAGCCGATCTTACTTGCCTGTTTTTGATAACTTTACTTGATTAAAATGATTAATTTTAAATTCTAAAATCTAAGAAAACTTGTTTCGAACATTATATTTAGAATTTTTGGAATTTAGAACAATTTCAAATATTCGTTCGAATTCGTTCCATTTTCGAATTATTGTTTTTCGGTTACCCAAAGAGTGGAAATTATTAAAACATTTATTAATTTCTAAAATGTATACTATATGTGCCACTATTTACTTTTCTTCTTTATTATTTACACTTTATACTGACTGCAAGTAACTTTATCCTTTTCCCTCGGAGAGTTGAGAATTTCCAAAAATATCGTCTTAATGTACATTCTCATGGCATACCCTACTAAAACGCAGTCAAAATCGCAAAACACTGTATTTAAAACAGTGCAATAGAAGCTGTTTTTTAGGATAAGTCTTAATCATCTCCCTCTTTTCCTCGGGAAGAATTTCGAAAAATCCCTTCTTAATGTACAGTACATTCTCGTAACGTATCCTAACTGTGTACCAAATTTCCTCTTTCAACATCCCTAACCGTTTGGACTCTGCGCTTATCATCATCATCATCACAACCCATCTCGATTATATTATGAGATAAAACATTAATCAAAATTTTAATATTTATAATTAATTTTTATGTATTTTCGGCACTATCCTTCAGGGATGGAGAATCGTCGGAGAGAAATACACGATTTCAAGTCGATATTCTTTTAAAATTGACTCTGAATCTTGACTTCCAAAGAAAGAGTCGACTCCCTACTCTTACTCCAACTTTGCATCTCTGCTATTCATTACTAAGTGATTTAGCAGTGTGTACTTTTAATTAAAAGTACACACTGCTACTTTTAATTAAAAGTACACACTGCTAAATCACTTAGTAATGGATAGTGCTGTAAATAAAGTAAAATTAAGCAGAAAGATGAAAATGCGGATTAAATAAAGTTACATTATATGAGCCGTTCACAGGTCAAATCGATTAACTCCTCATTTCGAATTTTTTTAAATTTTAGTGTTTGATATACTCGTAACTTTTTATATTCATATTCATCATCACCATTAAATTAATCGTTGGTGTCTGATGCTTTTTCCACTAACTGCTTTCATTTCTCTCTATCCACTGCCAAGTTTCTCAATTCCTGAACATTCGCTCCACACCAATTCTTCACGTAATCAATCCATTCTCTATATGATCTGCTTCTTTTGTTCATATTAAGTTAAATAAGGATCATTACCACTTAATGACAAAATTTTCATTATGACGTTGACATTATCCAAAGTATTCTATTTTTAGGAAACATTCGGATCCATACGACACATACCAAATTGTCTGTTGTATCTTGAGTAGTAAGTACTAAATTAGTCCACATAAATGTCTCGATAGCAGTTTGATACAAAGAATATAACTTTGACAGATACGTTTTCTTTTTTTTCAAACTTCATACAAACGCAATACATCATTTTAATTCCAAATACCGCTAATGGTATGAGGATTGGTCGGAGAAAACACACAAAGCACAAACTACGCTTCGGGTGAATTGAATACATGTTTTTTTTTCTTTCTTAGTACTGAAAGACTTAATGTACGAGTAAATACAAAGTATATAAAATCTGGATGCAGTTTATGTTCTGTCGATTAATTGAAGAATATTTCAATAAATAGACTGAATGAAAGTTTACTTTAAAGAGAAAATATTTCTGCATACGATATTACACAAACAATCGATTTTCGCGTTATTTTGGAGTCACCTAAACGATATTGCAACAGCGACCTTCACTAGTAAGTGTATTACGCAGATACATTAAAATGCTTTTAAGATATTGATATTATAGCATTACTACTTTAATACTGACGACCATTAATTCAGTTTTCGTCACGTGACTGCAATATCAAATTGAAATCAATAATTTACATATTATCCTGTTAAAATTATTTACTCTTGTAATAAAAGCTGCATTAAGTTTATTTCAGAACTGATAGTGGTGCGTTATAGCTTCATGAAACAGATAAATTTGAATAAAGTGGCCCAGTGTACCGTACAGTGTTGAATTTAGACATTTTTCTGCAAGGCAATTTTTTGGGTGCATTCCCGGTTTCTTCTTTGATTCAGCAGTGCACAAGAATATGATAAACTGAAAAATAATTT
>NW_019388462.1:0-6826 GCF_000671375.1 Centruroides sculpturatus
ATAATATTATACATAATATTAAGAAGTGAATTAAATAATCCTTTTTCATTTACGGAAATGATACGTTACGTTAAAAATTTCATATGTTATAAGTAACACCGCGTATCTCATTTTTGTATCACGAAGTAAACGAAGCATGAAATAGACCTACTAAAATCTTCTTTATCTTAGAAGATGTAAGCGAAAATTAACAATATTGGTAGATAAGGAAGCTCTTACTAAATACCATTTTTTAAAATAAAAATAAACGAATTAAAAATATACACATAAACGTATGGAAGTAAGCAAACAAAACTACATTTTACTTTCATAAAATAAACAAAGCATTAACAACACGAGCACATAAACGCATGATATAGGATATACTTTTCGTTTATATAAATTTATTCACGAAAATATAATTTGAGAGAAAAATTTCACTAAAAATCATTTAGTAAAAGTATCGTCGAGACAAAAGCCGTAAAATAACCGAAATATCAAAGTTTTGGAAGCGGCGAAAAACTGCGCTTATTAAACCAATGCGCATTAAAATCTTCAAAAAGTAATAAAAAAGAGAAGATAATAATTATGGCATGTAACCATTTTTATACCAAAAATAAATTTTTAATTTAATGCATTAAATTATTCAAAGCGTTAATACCAGACAAAAATAAACCTTGGCTAATTCAATTAAAAGATTAAAAAAAAAAAAAAATTAGATTTGAAATTCTTCCAACGTATTTTCTTCCATTTCACTGATTCCAAATTACAGTCCAATCAGGTGATGGTATTTAGAAGCTCAATTCAGACAGAAAAACCAAAGTCTCTTTATACTATCGACCGTACAATGCAACTGAAACCAGTCACTTGGCAATCACCCAGTCCTACAATACTTCGGATCGCCCGCAACATTAGATAATTGATTGAAATATCACGCATACCGTGATTGTTCAACATTCTTCATTCTTTAAATCAATTACTTTGAAACGAAAAAAAAAATTGTCTTCAACAGAAAACCTTTATTGGTAATTCAAATCTATACAACTACCCGATTCATTTGAACTTAATTAAATCTCAAATTTTCAGGAATGAGACACCGTAAGAAATAAATGAATTTTCTTCCTTTCTAAAAGTTAAAAAAGAAATAAATAAAAATCACCTTTTAATTTGAAAATTTCAAATAAGCAATTACTTCGTTCCGATTGCTGTATTAATAACCAATCGGAGAGAATTTTTTTTTTAAATTTCGTATTAACCAATAAAATGCGGTTATTGTTTAAAAATAACCAATAGAGAGCGATTATTTAGATTTAAAGCGTATCGTTCCGGCCAATCAGGCAGCGGCGAAAGATTTCGCGTGTTAAATATTTTAAAATAGCCAATCGCGTTATACTATTTAAATTTAAAAAAAAAAAAATAATAATAATTAATAAATAAATAACGAATTTCCTTCGACTCGCGACGTAACGGTAATGAATTATAGAATTTAAATTAGAAAATTTAAATATTTCTTGATCAATTTTAATCATCGTTTTGTCGTGTTAAAGTTATTTAATGACGAAAATAATTTTATGTAATTTTTTTTTTCCTAGGGAAAAAAGAAATAATATATAGGTTAAAAAAAGCGAAAAAGGTAGAAACGCTTTACGTTCTAAAAATGATTAATTTAATGGGTTTATCAGTACACTTGAGATGCATTTAATATTATCGATTTTGAAATTATCATAGGAAAACGTTTCCAAGAAGCGAAGCGGCTCAACATCGTCGTGACTAACGCAAAATCGAGTGAAACTCTCGAACTCTCAATCGATTTGGAAGAAAATTAACACGCAACACGCCATCTGCCGCCGAATATCCGAACTAGCTGCATTTTGTGACGTTTCAATCCGTTTTTGTATCAATTTTCCGACATGGCTTCTACATTTTTTATATATATATATATTTATTTTCGTTTTTATCTATTTTTCCCCCAGCATTTTTCACTGTAATTTATGATTAAACACGCAATAAAAAAATAATATATTTATGTTTATTATCGTATAACATATAGATCAATTTTAATGGGATTAAAGTTTCGTACGTTGGTAGTCGTGTGCGTTAAGTAAATAAGTTTAAATTTAGAGCGCTTATAAAAATATTAATGTACGAGAAATAATTACTTAATACTATACATCGATCCGCCTTTTAAAAATTTTAATTAAGAAAATAACTACTGGCTCGCGGACATTCGAAAATCTGCCAAACACTTCAGTCACGTGGTCACCCCACTGATTAACTTCTAGGTTACAGACAAACTAAACGAAAAACGAACTTCGGTAAAGAAAGAGAGGAAGGAAAAGAAGGGGATGGAGAGGAGGGGGAAAAGGAAAAAAAAAAAAAAAAACATTTCTATTACCTCCAAGATATTGAGGTCGTGGGGTCTCGGAGTTCGAAGGTCAAAACGTGATTAGTGAGAGACGCCTTCGGAAGACAATTAAGATCAAAAAATATATAGAGTTGTTTCTTTTCATATCGCCAATAGTGGTGTGCTATTTTTTCTTTGTAAATTTGTTTAATTTAAATTTAAAAAATAATAATAATAATAATTGAAAAAAAAGAAAAAAATATTGTCGTATTTTTAAACGTTATTTAAACGCGTTAATATAATAAAGTAAATTTTCGGTTAAATTTACCGTTTGAACGGTGAATGATATTTGAACGTCACTTGTATTTACGTGCGCGCGCACGTGAGGCTAATTAAAGACGTCTACACCATCTAGCAGACAACTTAGGAGTAACTAATTATTTCATAGCCAAGAGGTAAAATTTAATTACTCATTTATAACATGACAGGGAGCTAATGAAGGGATTCCAGCGAATTCCTTCACGTACGTAACCGGAAAAGCGGGAAGCGTGATCGGAAGTGGTGTGACGGGTTGTCATTTGAGTCACTTCCGTTGCGGCTATGTCACGCTACGATCAGAAAGGGTTAGAATAAATCGTTATCATTAATTTTCTATCTCGCCCTTCGAAAATTTTCCTGGGTAAAATCGCCATTAACTAGTTTTCGGTTACTTAATTACCGTTTTTCCGGTCACTTGCCCATATTAGCTGTGTTTAAATGGAGGTGAAGACCGTTGACGGGTAAAGAGATTGGAAATGAGGAGGATTTTATAACACGTTGTACACTTTCAGGAAATTAGAAACATCTGCTAGACGACTGTTGGGCGTGTCGACGGAACGTACCAATTTTCGACTCTCCGACTCTCGCGCGCGTCTCGTCCTTTTGCTGACGTCACGGAGGAAAAACCAGTATTAGTCAGCGTGTCACCCGGAAGATGGCGCCACTCGAAGAAAGGGGGTAGATTAATCAAATTAATTAAATTGATTGCGATCAGCCGTATTGTATTTAGATATTTATTACATAGAAATGATCTGGCATTTTGCAATTTCTTTCAATTTGCTAACACGAGAAATGCGTTTTACATTAGCGGTGTAATCAGAAATTAAACAGCCAAGGAAATAATTCCTTTTTTTTTAAAATAAATTATAGGAAGAAGAGGGATGCTATTTCTAGTATAGAAAGTATTTCGAGTACTGAATGAAGATTTAAAAGTATTCAGTAATCCTTCCGGTTTTGACCGAACGTTTTTGTGCCACAGGTCACAAGCGAACCATTCCTATTGTGTTGTCAATACTGGACACAATACACACTCCGTCCGACTTGACGGCGTCTGTGATAGATGGCGCTGTCCGGTCACCACACCTCGGTCTCCCGTCGAGTTCCCGGAGTGTTTCAATTGTAGTCCGTCCGAGCGATCTGCCGTTGTCACTTTCGTCGCCACCATCCCGAAGTAACGCTCCATTCATAATTCTCCAACACCGCCAAATTAACGCCGGGACAAAAGTATTTCATTCTTTCTCAAGTAGGAGTTGTAATGCCCAACTTCGGCGGGTATTAATTTTTAAGTAAAACGTGGAAAATTTTGCTAATTTTTAAGGAGTAATCTTTATTTTTTATGCGTATTTATATATAATTAAAGTGTTGGCGAATTTGATAAAAGTTATTAACGGGGTGAAAAAAAGTTTTGTATTTTTGAAAATCAAAGAGCTCATTATCGAAATATCGAAACAGTCCCTAATGAAGCAATCATTTGATATCAATTAGTAGATGTAATGAAATAATTAGTGTCATTCACTAATTACATCCATGCTTAATGAGCTTCGAAACTTGAGGGATTTTCGCCATCGACGTCCACATTAGCATATTTTCAGCTCGTCTAGGTGGCGCTGATCCACTCGACCATCTTTTCGATTCTTCGACTAACTACTTAATTAAATTTAGATAACGGTAATTTGTAGCGATTTTCCTAAAGGTAGACGAAGAAGGGGAAGGGAAAAAAGAAAGAGAGTAAAGAATTTATCCGATCGTCATTTTTATGAAAACTCTTTAAAAAATTCAATATATTTTTAGATCAAATCACAGCGCTCGTGCTCGAGGGCACCCATTCGAGCACCCCGTTCTCCGTCACGAGAGCACGTATCGTAAGCCTAACATGTCCTCCGCTATCATCTGCCTTATGGAAATGAAGCAATCATTCAATTACATGATCGCGTTTGTGGTAGCCTGATCTATGCCTTCAATCTGTTTTCTGGTGAGATTGGTGAATGCTGGCGGATCGGTCGTACGGTGCTTTAGGCTTAATTTGTTTTCGACTGTGGGCTCTATCATCTCGTTTGACGATTGCCTGTGACTCCCCGTCTGTCTCGCTGCATCAAGTACGAGAGTTGAAGAGAGAGCATAGGCAGGCAGACGCCAGTCAAATTAGTGTCATTGAAGAGGCGGATTGCACCGAACACGAAACAACTATGTTTTCTATCGTCTAGCTCTTCAGAGTCAATTAGATCTAGTTTGTTGGTTGTCAGTGCCTGATTAGGCTCGTCTGTATACATTGTTAGAGTCATTAAGTCTCAGTCGGTAGATTGTTTGTCACGATTGCTCTAACGGAGTCTTCATTAGTATTGTGAGTCACGTGACGCAAGATGGCGCCTCTTTTTCTCCCCTTCCGTACCCAGATCTCGTTTCATTTACTTAGAACGTCCGAGAGTATAAGGTTCAATATGACGTACTATTGAGTTAGGTTGTGACGGTGCCACTTTATAACGTCTTTGGCAGAATGAAAGCGGGTGGGAAGAAAAAAGTCCAGTGAGTGAGAGTGGAAAAAAAGAAGAGTCTCCTAACGGCGAAAACTTTGCTTTCGATAAAATAAATTAATTTCATTCTGGGTAAAAGGGGGATGCCGAAATGCGCGCGGGAACCTTCCATTAATCGAAGAGGTTCCCTCGGTCACTTTAAAATTACGGTCCGAGACTGGAACGCCATAAAAAGATCTGGCAGCCAAGAAAGTAATTTTCTTAATGTTTGCCAGCCATGAAAACGGTGCCGGTACCTTTTTATTGCGACAGCAGCGGCCCCCATGTCGATTTTAATCAAGCACCCCCATTCTCCTTCCCTTCCTTCCCGTCATTCCTACCGTTGTTATAGAGACCGATAGACGCTAGCGATGTAATTGCTCGTTTCTTACCCCCCACAATCCAGCTTTTCGTTCTATCTTCGGACTGCCAGATTACCAACAACCGATGGACAAACTACATTACGCTGGAGGTAACAAGAAACCTGTAGATCGCCGCCACTTTCGTAACCTGGTATCCATTAGGTGAAAGCGTAATGGGGAGATCGGCTTACAAATGACGTCATCGAAACATGGCCGACGATTTCGTAAGATGGAAATATGATTTTTCCACTGTTCTTACCTTGATATTCTCCTCGACTCTCGGCGCTTTCCATCCCAATTGCGGGTCGGAACCCACAATACACAGAGACGAAGCATTTAATAGTCAAAACAATGCGGTATCATCGTGCAAGTTTTAAAAATTCATTAATTATACATCTTAAAAAGTGCTTTGCAACACAAAAGTTATCTTCAGTGTCGCCTTACTGATTTTCGATTATGGTATTCTCGCTTTAATTATCTCTTCTCCTATTACTGATTAGTGCGTGGCGTGGCGCATCCAGTGCAAACAACCCATTTCCAAGTCGATTGTTAAATTTTAAAGCGAGATTAATCATATTACGCTTTATTGTCTTACAATTTGATCTAAGTCTCCCGAGATAGAAATGTATTTCCATCATTTTATAGCTAAAAAAATATATGGAAAAAGTATCATAAACAGAGCTAGAATAGCTACTCCGCCATCCACGTGACACTCTCGCTAGTAGTTTCGACTACATTTCGACATTGAGACGAAAACCGTGTCTTTCATAACACTTTGATGTTGCCAAATGGATGTTTATGTTATCTGTACTGGCTGCACCGCATTACTGCCTTTTCTCTTAAGTATTAATGCGGTCGACAGAATGGAATGTTATCTCCAAAAACGAACAAATATTGCCTTGTATTTGTATTTCACTTGGTTTCTCTACTTATTGATTACCCGAATTTAATTAAAGAGTTAATGGATTTCGATAGGAAAACTGCAGTCTAATCTATTCTAGGTGCGAATTTTCTCTCTCTCTCTCTCTCGCTTTCCCTCTCCCCCTTCTCTTTGGGAGGGCAGAAAATTCTTTTCAAAAGGTGACAAAATAATTATTGCTGAATTAAACGTTGAGTAGAAGTTACATAAATAGGCACACAAACACCCACTATTCATAAATATATCGTCTTTTTTCTGCATCTATATATTTATACATTTTAATAAATGTACACTACATAAATACACTTTTATGTCTTAAAAATATACATAAAAATTAACATTTAGTTTGTCTGTCTAATCATATACTATATATCTATCAACGTACAGTACAGTA
>NW_019388463.1:0-1672 GCF_000671375.1 Centruroides sculpturatus
GAATTTATAATTTTTCAACTTGCCATAAAAAAATCTAAACAAAAAGAAAATACTTTTCATATTTTGATTGTTCTATGAAAATGCTACTGTATTTGAATTTGTCTGATCATTTTAAAATGACAAACTTCTATTTAACAAATTGTTCAGTGGATTCTGCTTTATCATAAGGCCAGCTGGCTCACTGTTAATTATTATTAACATGATGATATATTTCATCACACACACACATCTTTTCTGGTTTTTATTCATTAATGCATGATGTCCTTCCTGGAATGCATTTTCAGTTTATTTAACAGCCCTCTTCAGCCAGCAAGTATATTACATGTATATTAATAGATAATAAAGCAAGGTTCTGTTTGAAAATAGAATCAAAACAACGTGAAATAGTGTAAAGAATTATTCACAAGATGTGAATCTTTAAACCTTAATTCAATTTTAGGCGAGCAAGATATTCCTGGTTTGACTGACACCACAATTCCACGTCGTTCCGGTCCCAAGAGAGCAAGTAAGATAAGAAAACTTTTCAACTTGTCAAAAGAGGATGATGTGCGCCAATATGTAGTGAGAAAACCTCTTCCCCAGAAGGAAGGTAATTTAGACAAAAATATTTTTTATATGTTAATGTAAGAGTTAAAAAATATTTGTTGATGGGTATTGACTAAATTTTCATTATAGGGAAAAAGCCTAGAACAAAGGCTCCAAAGATCCAACGATTGGTTACTCCTATCATGTTGCAGAGAAAGCGTCATCGCTTGGCCTTGAAGCGCAAGAGGGCACAGAAACGTAAAGACCAGGCTGCTGAATACGCTCGGCTGTTGGCCCAACGTGCCAAGGAGGCAAAGGAAAAACGTGCTGAGGAAATAAGGAGGAGACGTTCAGCATCCCAGAGGGAAAGTTCTTCCTCTGCCGGTAGGACTGTCAGTCAAAGTTAATTTGGATTAATGATAAAAAAATACAGTTCTATCAAAAAAATGAAAAATAAATAAATATTCTGAATTTTGCTGTAGTTTTTTATTAACCAAGAAGTGATCAATGAATCGTTATAAAACATACTAAATAAGTTATTTAGCATAAGTATAAGCACTAATGCTTATAAGCATAGCTATAAGCATTAGTACAATTTCAATACTGTACATAAAATATCCAATACAAAATTCTATATGTAGTATTAATACACAATATTCACCAGTAAACAAGCTGTGATAATAAATTTATTGGCTTTATTTAAAATAGTTTGTCATCAGTTTAATAATTGCGTTCACTTACTTGAAAAAATACGAAAAAAGAAATATGCAAATCAGGTTAGCAGGAAGTTGTCACAGCCAGTCAGTGCTAAATTAACCAACTCCCAAGAGCTGAATCCAAGGCACTTTTAATACTAAGAAACACTGCCACCCTCTAAAATACAATCCAAACATACTTTATACTTTTTCTAACGTGTTGAATATATTTTATTTCTTTTTTATAATTTGTTATCACTACTAGACAAAGAAAGACATGGTTTCAGAATACAGTGGTACCTCAGGTTACGAACGCCCCAGCATACGAAATTTTCAGGATACGACATGAAATTCGAACATATTTTTGCTCCACGATACGAACAAAAACTCACCATACGACGTTACATTAGTTCGCATTTTTCATTTGTTTTTCTTACTACAGTTATTTTTTT
>NW_019388463.1:3221-7900 GCF_000671375.1 Centruroides sculpturatus
AATTAGTATATTAGTATATCGCTATTAACCTACTTCGCGTTGAATTTTCATCGATGTTAAGCCTAACAAAATTTTTTTTAAATAATAATCGTCGCTATTGTATCGTTAAAAATTAGAAAATTAAGCCTCGTTTAAATACTGGCTCCCTTTCATGGTCGAATGAGTGTTGCCAACTAAAACACGTAAAAATAATATTAAAGTAGCCAAATATTGTAGCGCCACATCACTAGCCGACATTTGAAATTTTCCGACTAGAACGCGGTCGGATAATCGAGGCTCTACTGTAATTCCAAAAAGCGAAATGTCTTTTTCTTGTAAATTTGTTGTCGAATTTTCCACTGTTCATTTTATTATTATTTTCTATATATGTTACTAATATTTCTTTTTGTTCGTCGCTTATTTTTTAAAATAAAACAAATATAGTACGCAAAAACAAAATAGTAATTTTGTTTCTGCGCATTATATTGCTATAAGACAACTTTTAACTGTAGCACGTGTAAACTAATTCACGTTGATTTGTTTACAACTTGTTACAGTTAAGTTGATTGGTCGAATCATTATGGTCGCAAACCCAGATGCATTGTAAATAATCCCATCATGCTTAACGACACACACAACCAAGTGAGTGTGACGTATTTCCGCTCTCCTTTCGAGTTCGCTCGTAGGGTCTAACTCGAGACTACCAATTATGTGAGTCATAGTAACACGAGTGAGTACGATGACGTCAGTTTGAGTATAACACGAAAAACTCGAGACTAAGGGTCCAGCTCGATGTTACGTCCTCTCTAAGACCACTTTTCTTTAACAGAACCCATACCTCCTTTCCTATAAACCACAATTTTCGATTACTGTACATCCACAAAAGGTTTCTATCCAGGAAATCAAAAGCAGAGTGGAGATCAGAGCCGGCCCTACCATACGGGACATTCCAATTTTCAACGCGAGTGTTGAGTGTTGAAGTCAACAATTTGACGTCATCAACGACGTTCCAACTCCAGTACGAAGTGATTAGTTCCCATAATTCCATTCTCAACAAGATGGATTCCATTCAAATGTCTTACCAATTACCCACAATTCATTGGAAAGTAGCAGTCAACATGTCTGTTGAGTGCTGTGTGTGTTGAGTCAGCGCTGACAATAGGGCTACCTCAACGTTGAAAAAAGGAACGAATGTTGAGGTCAGCGTTGAAAATTGGAATGTCCCGATAGGGCGAACGGAGCAGCCGCTCCAGGCGCTAAGTCCTACGGGGCGCCTCAGTGGTAAAGAAAATTAAAGAGTATAAATTAGGGGCAACCAGGGGAGCGCCATAATAGGATCTCGCTCCATCCTAAAACTTGCCTCGGGCCGGCACTGGTGGAGATCCACAAAGAAGGCATAAACTTTGCCACGTTTCTTAATTCTTTTTGAATAATCGTGGAAAGAATATACACTGCCGAAAAACCTTTACGAAAACCAATCTGAAAGTCCGAAAATATTCCAAAATTCTAAGCCCAAACTGTCAATCTATTAACCAAGATTCTCCCAAATAACTTCGATAAAACTGACAAGAAAGAAATACCACGATAATTTTGGGAGCGATTACGTGATCCTTTTTTAAAAATAGGAAATATTTTACTAATGCGCCAATTAGCTGGAAAGGACCAAGTCAAGAAACTATGATCGAATACATCAGGAATAAATTTATAAAATTCGATCGAACTTAAGATAATTTTTATCCACTGGTTCATTACACGTGGTCATCTTCCTCAGTTTGTTTAATGCCCTATTGCAAAATGACACAATCAAAACAAGAAAATTGACAGTTAACTTACTGTCAAAGCCAAGTTACTTACCCGCCAAAATAATGTCTATTTAAAACATCAAGATTAATTTGATCATCTATATAGGCCTACTGCCATTTTTGTAAAAAAGCTGATCTATATTTCGTACTTATTCCAAAATAATTATGCCTGCCCATAGAGTGAGTACAGCGCATAACACAATCATTACTATGATTGCCTACTATATGAAAACAGATCAGAAAATTATCCGATTCCGTTCTATTATCTGTAAGAAAGTCAGATATTGTTCAACAAATTAAAGTGTACTACTGATGAACCCCAAGAACTAACAAAAATAAATTCACCAAACTCGTCCCCAAAACTACCGTTTAAAATAATCAAATTCTTTCGTTCGCAGAATTTTAAATGATTGCGGTAAAAAATATCTTTCAAATTGAAATGAAGTATCCTTCAAAATAGATTTAGCCATTGATATTCATAAGTAATAAGTACGCGTGATTATGCAAATGAGAAGTTTGAATGTGGCGTTATGCAAATTAAGAGTTTGGGAACGTCGGTTTTTGCTGTATTTCGTAGGTTTGACCTTTTGCCCCCGCGAGGAATTTGTTGTTTTATGGGTATTTTGGCCAGTTGTGGAGAGGGCCGCCACGAGATTATGTAAATTCGGCTGCTCGTAGTGGTCTTTTCCTTTGGTATTCCGGCTGCGACCTGTGACTTTTCGGTCGCTTTTGGGTAGTATTTAGATATTATTTGGGCACCTCTAGACAATGCCTAGATCGTGAGGGATTGGCCCTCGCGAGATTATGTAAATTAGGCACAGGCCAATTCTAGAATTAGTCTCCGCAAATAACAACTTCCTTATCCTCTATAGCAAGTTTCAATCTGGACAAAATTTCCATCCAATAATTTTTATGCCAGTAAATAAATACAAAAGTCAGAACCTGCTCGTTAAATTTTTCTTAATTATTGATACAGTTTTGAAAGATTACTAATATTTAATATTAATTACATTTTTTTACAGAAAAAAAAGCTATCCACCCATCAATCCTCTTCGAGAAATCCAGGCATATAGATAAATTAAATAATCCTGAAATTTCGGCCGATACTTACCTAAAATCACCATTCCACGAAGTCTCCGAGAGAAAAACCAACTCAAATTGCTTGATATATAAGACTAAAAATGCCTTTGGTTTACTGGTATTCTGAATAACAGAATACCAGTAAATTCACACCAGAAATACGTCAAAATGTACTTACATTTTCCATTAATTTATCTTGATAGTTATAACGACACGTTTCACCATTATCACTACCGTATTTTTTAAATTAATTAATTAATTAAACAATTGATTTAGTCCCAGCTTCTTTTTTCTCTTTAGCAAACAATCTTAATGCCCTTAGTGCCACTGTAATTTGATCCGGGTTGTCATCATTTATATAAATACCCGTACCTTTAAGTCTATTAGCTCTTCCTTTTATCAAAAACATATTTATAGTCAAAGAAGCTACAAAATATGTCTCCACCACCCTGGAGATCGCTTACCAAGTCTATAAACTCTCTCACAGTGATTTTCAACCGGTTTGCCCAGGGGCGGATCTACATAGGGACTAATAGAGCTTAAGTCCTAAGTGTCAAGGCCCCGCAAAAATTGAATTATCATAAATTTTTAATACTTTTTCATTAACAATGAGCACTTATCATACAGTAAAAAATAAATTAATAATAATGATAATTTATAGTATTATTTGGTATTACAAAAAATGGGACCCCATTGGACTTCAATAAGCCCTAGGCCCCGAAAAACTAGATCCGCCCCTGAGTTTGCCACGAGAGGATCCTATTTATAATTGTCCATATTTATTTCAAATTACTTTGACTTAGAAATAGCTGGAAGTTAGGCAGGTTTTTAAAGGCAATCATAAGGCCACTTTTAAATGCAAATTAAAATTTAATGTTAATTGCTTTTCTTATTTAAATTAATAATTTTCATTTACATAAATATTATTGTAACCTGCTGCTATTTTAAGGAACAATACTGTTTTATTTAATTCGCAGAAATATACACAAAAAGAATTAGGTTAAGTTGCAAGTAATGTGAGGATAGAATGTTTACAAACACAACTTTAAATCACGTGATTTATTACGTAGAAATTTTTGCCACGGAAATTTAATTATATGTGGAAGTGTGCCATGAGAAAAACACTGATATATCAATACTCATATTCTCTATCTCGATCGAGTGTCTAAACCAGGCCTGTCCAACCATTTTTCTTAATGGGCCAAATTAGAAATTAAGGTATTCAGCAGGCCACAAGGGCAATTAATATCCCCTTTTAAAAAGTTCAAAATATGAATATTGAATTTAAATATATATAATTACAAAAAATACTGTATTGTTGACAATAAAAAAAATTATACTCGCACAAAATCAAAATAAATTCGATGCTATTTTTGACATTGCTTTTTTTTATAATATTGTTAATATCTGCTTTTGTGGTTACTTTTTTTTTTTTAACTCTTTTCACCCTGTGGNAAATAAGGAGGAGACGTTCAGCATCCCAGAGGGAAAGTTCTTCCTCTGCCGGTAGGACTGTCAGTCAAAGTTAATTTGGATTAATGATAAAAAAATACAGTTCTATCAAAAAAATGAAAAATAAATAAATATTCTGAATTTTGCTGTCGTTTTTTATTAACCAAGAAGTGATCAATGAATCGTTATAAAACATACTAAATAAGTTATTTAGCATAAGTATAAGCACTAATGCTTATAAGCATAGCTATAAGCATTAGTACAATTTCAATACTGTACATAAAATATCCAATACAAAATTCTATATGTAGTATTAATACACAATATTCACCAGTAAACAAGCTGTGATAATAAATTTATTGGCTT
>NW_019388464.1:0-6858 GCF_000671375.1 Centruroides sculpturatus
AGGCAATGCTGTATCATGTCATATAGTATAAACAAACAAATATATAAATGTAGATTATAACTGTATAAACTACAATAATATTAATGAGAAAAAACAGTAACAAACATATAAAGCTGTACAAATAAACTAAACAACAAGATATTTAAAGGTAAAATTTAAAACAATCAAATCAGTTTAAACATATTAATGACTTTCAGAAAGTTCAGGAAAGATTTGGTCTATGGGCAAAAATTCCTGACAAATTTGCATTTTTAAAATGTCTAGGCCCTCTTAAATTCAGAGTATTCATACAGTATATATTTCACACTTAAGGTAGAGTTATAGTAATGTCATATCAGATGAGTATGTCCAATTCTCAGGCAAATAAAAATTATTTTAAATTTCCTGTCATAAACCTCATTAGGTGTCCAATTTTCTATCAAAGGCTTGATCTCATAGTTTTATTGTGGATTTGTTCCTTCCACATATTCTGCCAACTGGCTTTTTTAATGACAGGCTTCAAATCACAACATTAAACAGGCATTGAATGTGTTAAAGGCTTTGCAGCCATGTCAGCTTGTTCATTTCCTCTTATACCTACATGGCCTGAGACCCAGAATTTTTGAGAGAAATTCATCTTGTGGAGAATAAGTATAAATTTTAATCAGTATAAAGTTTAGACAAGCTTGTACTGTACTAACTAATTCTATATAAATCATGCAGTAACCTTTTCTCCTTGTGATTTAAAGCTAAGTACATGGCCTGCAGTAAAAATAATGCATCAGGTAAAATTTGTTCTACCACAATTTCATCACAGTAGGTAAACATTGACCTGACATAGTTATGCTATTTAGATCCATCTGTGTATATGGGACTTAAATTTCTGTTACTGTGATGGATCTCCACAAATAACTGTGTACACACATAGTCTTGGCTAGATTCTTTACAAAATTGCTATAATAAAAGCTGACCAGGTATTACACTAACAATCTCAGACAGATATTTGTCATGTCCAGGTCAATCATGCTAGCTATAATATCCACTTTTATGTTAAAAGTAAGGACACTAAAGCTGCAAATCAGATAATGTAGAATAAACAAGTGATTTAGACTGATATTTCAGCTTAATGTGATAAAGAAGAAACTATTTACTCCAGAGTGACAAAGCAGGTTCAAAAGGATTCACACTTAGGCTTTGAACAGGAGAGGTCAGGAAGACACCAGTAAACAAATGCAATGCTTAATGGTGGAATGGATCCAGTATCTGAAGAGTTCATTCTTATGCAAAACTATATACAATGCATCCATAATCCAGCTTTGAGTGGCAAGGGCCCAATAAATTCTGAATTTAGAACATTTACTGATCCCCAGGATAACAGCTTGTATTTTAAAAAGATTTAGAGACTTTAATCATCTACATTTCAGGTTGAGCAAATGCCAATTTTTGGTCAAACAGAACACCCAGAATGTTTTTCATTGACCATATGGATTTTTACACCATTTAGGTAAATTTCTGGATCAAGATATAAATCATGCCTTCAGCAAAAGTAGATGCACAAGGTCTTGTCAGTGTTAAAAGTAAAGCCATTGATATTGGATCAATGATGTATGCAATTTAAGACAGTTTCTAGTTATCTGTCAATGAAATAGATTGACAGTTCTGAAACTAATCCACATACAATGTTTGACAATTTATAAGCTTGGAAATTGATTGGATTTATTATATTTCTGATTTTTTCCTATAGGTGTACTTATCAAACTGGACAGCAAATGAGACACTATTTTCTTCTATGTATTTATTATGATATGCATTTTGGATCTAACAGGTCACTCATCAGTCATGATACATAGATCTCTTTGTGGATTTCTAGGTATATGCACTTTATTATATACATTATTACATACATTATTAGTTTAAAATAAAAACTTTTCAATATATGTACTTGTACACAACAAAATTCACTAAAAGGGTACAGTTTATCCTGGACACACAAATTTGGAAAAAAAATTCTATATTATTTTATACAAAAACAACAAACAAAGTTAGGAAAAGTGGTATTCTATTAGTACCAGAACAGCATAATCAATTAGTCAAAAATAAAGAACCACAAATGGAAATATGAAACAAAAGCAATATTGTATATAAACTGGGGTGAAGTTACACTGATATCCACATTTATATAGGGGAAACCAAGAGGAAACTCCAAACAAGATTCATGGAGTACATCCAAGCAATAAAAAACAATGTAAATAAATCTGCAGTTGCTAAACACAGATTTATTTACTAACTAAAACGAATGTGAAATAATAAAAGAAAATACTAAATTTCAAAAATGTGAAGAAAATATGCTGAAAAGAAAATTATTTGAACATTTATAAATTATAAAAATGGATAATAATAGAATAATAAATGAAAATACAGGCCTACAGAAACATGAATCTTGGGAAGATTTCCTAACAGACAAAGACTGAAAAAATAAACAACTAACAAACATTTGTGAGCCAGAAGGAAACACACCCAGAGGCAAAGTAAATGCAAATGTGAAAAGTGAGATGTAGCTTGTAAATTTGTGTGTAAAATCATGATGCAATATGAATTCATTAGATTCCATGTTTTTGTATCAAATAGTACAGAATTTTCAGTATTTGTGTGTTCAGGATAAAAAGTACCTTTTTAGTAAATTTTGTTGCATATATTTTGTTGAATATGAGTACATATATTGAAAAGCTTTTACTTTAAAACTAATAATGTATGTGCATACAGGTAGAAATCCACAAAGAGATCTACGTATCATGACTGAGGAGGGACCTGTTAGGTCTGAAATGATTATTATAATAAATATATAGAAGGAAACTGTGTCTCAAGGTCATTCTCTCCTGTAGCTGTCCAGTTTGATAAGACCGCCTACAGGAAAAGTGTGCTAGCACAAAACATAGGAAATAAGTTAATGGACAAAAAGCTATCTAAATATTATTTATCGATGTTACAGAGAAGGTTGTACCTAGCAAATTAGCAAGATCTTATATATCAGTAATTATTGTGCCACTTTTTCCAGTATGGACAAAGAGTTATAAAATTTATGGGAAATAGACATTGTGAATTTTATCCCAGACTATATTTGAGCTTGTGGAAGATTTAATGCTAGTTACATACTTCCTCCAAGAATCCCATTGGCTTTGTATCCTTATTCTCCAGGCATTTACCTTTGTTTTTCAAAATGCAATTAAATTGCTAGTGATGGAGTATTTTCTAAAAATTCCCATGCTTTCTGTTGTTGTTTGTACGCTGCCTCACAATCATGGTTCCACTGCAGTTTTGGATATTTGATTGAAATTTTTCCCATTGTTCACCTGAGTGACATGAGAAGTAATAGCTTTAACATCATCACTGATATCATGAATGCTAATGAAATCATTTGAGATGTTGATTAATGAATAGTAAACAAGCTGTTTCACAACCTAATATTTTAGAAATATTAGGAAGTGGTCACTGGGGAGTAAATTAAATCTAAATTATACTGTTTCTCCAGGATTCAAATGTGTTTCCTGGAGTGCCACACAGAGAGAGAAATAGACAATGATAGCTGTTTAACATCAGAGAAGTTGTGAATGCCACAACAGTTCTACTGAATTACTTTACAATCCACTGTGTTTGAGCTAGTAGTTTGTGAAAGGCATCCCTCTTCAATTTCACAGGTACAGTACTTTTTCTTTTGGAGGTAAAAATGGTTATGTCACCTCCATGCTTGTCTCTTGATCAAAGTTATTAGAGAACTTACAGTATTCATACACTGAGCTTCTGCTTAAAAAAAAAAAAAATGTTTAAAAAGTGTAGCTTGTAGTTTTTGTTTAGTGGGTTTGTGTTAATCTTTTTCAGAACCAGCACATCAGGTAGTTGCACCTAGTATAGGTAAAAGCTTTGTAGTCTTGTCTCCTTTTCTGTTTGTTTTCAGTAAGTATTTTGCAAGACAAGTAAAGATTCATTTGGGTAATTGGAAATATCTGTTTAAATCCCTCAGATCTTGCTGGATTTCAAAGCAACAGAATATGACATTTGTTTTTTGGTTCAGCTGATGTAACCATGCAACAGGTGTAAGTTGTAAGTTATTAAAACTATTAACAACTTACCTATTAATCTGTTGAATCTTTTTTCTTGTTGCCATGCAAGACATTTTCAGGAATAGGTAGGATGGTCACCTTCGTAATTCACACAGCTTGGGGTAGCTGTACATCAATATTCTCACGATCTTCAGTTCCACACTGTGCACATACACTTGTACAGATGTCAAGATGTTTGTGAATGTCTAAAATGCTGGCATTAGAAGCAATATGGTTTGGTACATATGGACAAACTAGACAATGTAGATTCCTGCAGCAACAGAACTAATGTTGGTGTTAAACATCAGGATTAAGTGTTTTGTTAGAATAAATTCCCATCTCAATGAATGGAAATGCATTGGACAGCAGTGACACAATCCAATTTAAATATCTGATTTTTCTCCAGACATTAGATTAATTTCAGATATTCCAGCCGATTATGAATTTAAACTTCTACGTGGTGTGACACTAATCTCTACATTTACAAGAATTTTTATTGCTAAAAGTTTCAGGGATTGCTGAAGAGATGAAGTTTCCACTAGAAGGCCATTCCTAGTTTTTGTATCATTTTGGATGGCCAATAGTTGATTCAAATAGCTTTTGAATTAGAAGTGGGAAGGAATAAGTAAAGTTTTCTCCAGTTGTATGCACTATCAAAAGTAGGATGGTTGATTGGAAATGTTGACACTTGTTAGAAGTGAATTATTTGTAAGTGAACATTTTGCATTTGTGGAAACCATAATCACAGAAAAGTATTCAGCATCTAGAGACACTACCACCATGGAGCCCAACAAAGTGATGCTGTTACATGTATGAGTCCAACAGACTGTCAAACCAGGGACCAGTTGACTGTATTGTGAAGGTATAACTCCAGTTTGTTGTATTTCCCTGGAGTTATACCTTCACAATGCAGTCAAAAACAGCAAATCTGTCTGACTGACAAAACTGTCAAGCGAAGACATCTTCACCCAGTCTGCAACAATCAGTTGACTCTGATCCAATGTTGTAAATGATTCAATGACTAGCCAATTAACTTGAATACACTGAGGGGCAAAATTTTTGTCAATCTATTCAAAACTTCATGAAATTAAAAATTAAGAAATAGAAATTTATTTCAAAATGATGTAGATGTCATTTATCTTTTATAATCACAGAATGCTATAAAATCTGTAGATCCTATCAAATAATTTTCTAAAATTATGTATACAAATAGGAATTCTTTTCAGACTCTAAATTAAACTCAAATCTTTTTCTGCTTATTGAAGTCAAATAAAAAACAGGTATGGATCAGAAAAATTAATAGAAAACAACACAGATAAACAAATGAAATAAAACAAACTTTTTCAAAGAATACATAAAACAAAAATATCANTCAATCTCAGACAGATATTTGTCATGTCCAGGTCAATCATGCTAGCTATAATATCCACTTTTATGTTAAAAGTAAGGACACTAAAGCTGCAAATCAGATAATGTAGAATAAACAAGTGATTTAGATTGATATTTCAGCTTAATGTGATAAAGAAGAAACTATTTACTCCAGAGTGACAAAGCAGGTTCAAAAGGATTCACACTTAGGCTTTGAACAGGAGAGGTCAGGAAGACACCAGTAAACAAATGCAATGCTTAATGGTGGAATGGATCCAGTATCTGAAGAGTTCATTCTTATGCAAAACTATATACAATGCATCCATAATCCAGCTTTGAGTGGCAAGGGCCCAATAAATTCTGAATTTAGAACATTTACTGATCCCCAGGATAACAGCTTGTATTTTAAAAAGATTTAGAGACTTTAATCATCTACATTTCAGGTTGAGCAAATGCCAATTTTTGGTCAAACAGAACACCCAGAATGTTTTTCATTGACCATATGGATTTTTACACCATTTAGGTAAATTTCTGGATCAAGATATAAATCATGCCTTCAGCAAAAGTAGATGCACAAGGTCTTGTCAGTGTTAAAAGTAAAGCCATTGATATTGGATCAATGATGTATGCAATTTAAGACAGTTTCTAGTTATCTGTCAATGAAATAGATTGACAGTTCTGAAACTAATCCACATACAATGTTTGACAATTTATAAGCTTGGAAATTGATTGGATTTATTATATTTCTGATTTTTTCCTATAGGTGTACTTATCAAACTGGACAGCAAATGAGACACTATTTTCTTCTATGTATTTATTATGATATGCATTTTGGATCTAACAGGTCACTCATCAGTCATGATACATAGATCTCTTTGTGGATTTCTAGGTATATGCACTTTATTATATACATTATTACATACATTATTAGTTTAAAATAAAAACTTTTCAATATATGTACTTGTACACAACAAAATTCACTAAAAGGGTACAGTTTATCCTGGACACACAAATTTGGAAAAAAAATTCTATATTATTTTATACAAAAACAACAAACAAAGTTAGGAAAAGTGGTATTCTATTAGTACCAGAACAGCATAATCAATTAGTCAAAAATAAAGAACCACAAATGGAAATATGAAACAAAAGCAATATTGTATATAAACTGGGGTGAAGTTACACTGATATCCACATTTATATAGGGGAAACCAAGAGGAAACTCCAAACAAGATTCATGGAGTACATCCAAGCAATAAAAAACAATGTAAATAAATCTGCAGTTGCTAAACACAGATTTATTTACTAACTAAAACGAATGTGAAATAATAAAAGAAAATACTAAATTTCAAAAATGTGAAGAAAATATGCTGAAAAGAAAATTATTTGAACATTTATAAATTATAAAAATGGATAA
>NW_019388465.1:0-6827 GCF_000671375.1 Centruroides sculpturatus
GAAAATCAGACAAGAGATGGCACAACCACACATTTCTAGTTTTGCGTATTAATAATATAAAAGTTATTTTTTTTATTGAAAACTCATAACAACCGGGAAAGTTACGAAACTCGAAAATTTTTAAATAAAAGAAATTTTATTCCTATTATACTGCCATAAAAATCTAGACATTAATGTATTATTAATGTGGAAATAAAGCAACGCTGAAAGGACTTATTCTATCGTATACAGGACAGGCTCGCCACTCAATCACGCGGGTAATATACACTCATGATATTTTCTAAATTAAATTTATTAGGTGTTCTAATATGAATTATATTTATTGTATAATAAGTGTAATTTAATAAAAATAAATAATAAATATATTTATTTTATTTACAAGTATATATATAGAAAGATATGAAAAAAAGGGGTTAAAAGACTAAAAATAAATGATTTCAATTATAAAATTAAATTAAAAATTCAAAAAATAAACTTAAAACGTAAAATAGAACAACAATTATTATTGCAATTGTTATCGTCTTTAACAGAAATCATTTTCATTTCAAATAATTCTAAACAGTAGCGTATTATCTCATAGACAAAAAAAAAAACAATTGCGTTTACCTCCAACCAACAGGTGGTCTAAGCCAATTTTTTATAAGGAAACACTTCCTTCAAAAAATTCCCACAAAGGAAAATGTCTGAAGAAATACAGTACATGGAAACCCTAATTTTAATTTTCCTGAGCCCTTTCAAGCTATAAAGAAATTATATACATTTTACATACGAGTTTATAAAGCAATATAAAATAAACTTACTTCGTCCTTAATGTTCATGGCGGGCTGAAAATTTCACCTTTATCCGATGCCGCAGATAGAGTAAACCATAAGAGTTCAATATCTGGCCAATCAGGTTCATCGTTATATTTAGAATTTACGAATCCAATTGTTTCCAGTGATCCTAGTGTTGTCAGTGGACCTAAAATAGTATAAAAACATAAACAAGTATTTGAAAATATTTGAAAGTAAGTATTGTATAAGGTGTTTATCTCAATCTTACCTGTGCCATTTATTAGGAATTCATTATAATGATCTACTGTAATACGTTCTGACAAGTAAGTAACAGTTTTAGCTCCAAAAAACAAACCAAATGTAGATGGATGTTCTTGAAAATTACTCCCAACTGGTAAATCTACTACAACAGGAATCTAAAATTCATATTATAAGTTATATTTGTGTAAAAATTATTAAAATTTTAGGCTAAAACAGTCATTACATTGAACCTCTCTAAAGTACGCTTTGGCCCAATTCCTGACAGCATTAGGAGTTTCGGGGAATTGAAGACCCCTGCAGATACGATCACTTCTTGTTTGGCATAAGCTTCGTACAACTTACCGTGGTGCTCGAATTTAACTCCGTAAGCACGATTGTTGTGGATCAATATCTATAAATGTAAAAAGTGTATTTATTTATTTATTTATTTTTACAAACCGTAAGTTGAAGACGAGTTACCTTGTGAACAAATGCTGAAGTTAGAATGGAGAGATTTCTTCTACCGCGTACAGGATTAATGTATGCTTTAAGAGTACCCCAACGTGCTCCCCTATTAATGGTTCCCTGAGGTGGTTGAAACACTGAAACGTTTTATATATTAAACAAATATAAATTCATATAATATTGAAAATATAGTGTGGTATGCTAGAATTAAGTGATTCTACAAAGAAATCTTAAATTAAGATGAGCGGATGCATCTAGTAGTTCAGAAGTTTGAATGAGTATAACCTGTGATCACTCAAAAATAATGGAGTAAACTGTGGTAGAGAAAGCTCATGAAATGTTCGCCAACGAACCAAAACTTCTAAGAGTGATACGTTGTTTTAGCAGAAGATTATATTTTGATTTTTCGAATATGTTTTTAGAAAAACAGCAGTATTGTGTTCGGTATGATAAAACACTAGTCCAGACAGTTTTCTAAATAAAATGTAGTTTTACATTCACAGATTTCAGAACTTTTATTCTCCTTGGTTTACCTTATTATCATAATTAATTCCGAAAATGTAAAATATATTTCTTTTTTACCTTTCAAATTTACATTTATTCTCTGATATTTTATTTTATATATTTTTAACTGAAAACTGTGTTTTATATTTAAAAGTAATAAAATACCATACCTGCCTGAGGCTCTGCATTAAAGTCTCCAATATCATATCCAATTTCTTTGGCTGCTTTCAAATAACCTTCTGTTATTGGTGCATGAAAAGGTACTGTATTAATGACAACATTTCCGCCAACACCGTGATAGCCTGTTTTACATTGTTTTTTATTAAATTACTCCACGTTTTATATTATATGAAAATAAAGTAAGAAAAAAGATATACCATTGTGTACATAACGGTAATCTCGATTATCTTCGAGTTTTAAAAAATAGGGAAAGACACTATTCCAATCCCAACCTGTGGCGCCAAGTTTTGCCCAGTTATCGTAATCTCGTTTGTTTCCTCTGACAAATAAGTTATAATTTAAAGTTGTGGTTCCTCCTAGCGCTTTTCCTGCTACAATATTATTTTGCTGGAAAGAAATAAAGTCGATTCAATTACAGAATTAATTTATTCTCTAGAAATGTTTTATTACAAATCACTTACTCTATTTTTAAGATTTTGACCTATGGTTTTACTAGGTACACTCGTAAAATTCCAATTGTATTTTGTTTGAGCTAAATTTAGAGGAGAAAATGGAACTTCAGATGCTAAAGGTGGCAATTCTCCCGCTTCTAATAGAAGAACTTTAATGGTTGGTGGTTTCGAAAGTCTATTGGCTATGACTGCTCCTGCTGAACCGGAACCAACTGCAGAAAGTAAATAGATGGTTGAATTTATATTATTCTATATTTTTTTTACGTGAAATATTTGGCTTTAGTACAAATTATAATGATGTAAGATATTTATCTGTTCGTTGTAGATACAACGAACAGATAAAATGCACTGTGTAAAATGTAACGAATCGGCACTTTACCAGTTTCGGCGATTTCAATTTAATTCGATGTTAGTTTTGATTGTTTGGAGATTTCAATAGCTCTTTTATTCAGAATATGTTGCAAATTTTACAGCTTGAAAAAGTAAAATTATACAGTATGCCAGAAATAACACTGATAATCAATGAGGATTGACTGTTGAATACCTTACTCATTATCATCTTAGACTTCAGGATGGGAAACATGTGTGATACGTAAGGTACAGTACTATACATTCTATTCATTCTATACATTCTATATATATATATATTCTATATGTCATACATTCTAATTCTTTTTTCTTATATATATGCCGAACGTGTTTCGGGTCTTTATTCATTTAGATATTATACATTTAATTTTCCGAAAATGTATAATAGTGTGGCTTTTGCCTTTCAAACACTAAGATACTTATATAAACTTGTATAAGCATTTAAGTTTTTTCGTAAATGTATAACACCAAAATGGAAAAAGCCGACAGAAGAGAAACAAAGACCCGAAACGCGTCTTGGCAAATAAAGAAAGAGAATTAAACAGATATAAAGAAAGTCTTGTGTCATTGTTATTACACTTCATTGCGTGAAATCATCAAATAAAAAGATTGATACAGTTTCATATAAAGAATGAATAGGATTTTAACTTGGAAAAGGGGCCGAAAATCGAAGAAAGCGTAGCAGAGCAAAAAAAGCAAGAAACGGAAAAAATATAAGCACAAAGAAGTTCACTTTATAGGGTGTTTCTGGTGTGATCTCAAAATTAAATGCAGCTATGAACCCGAAATTTGAACATCAAATGAATGACTCTGTCATAAAATATACGATGAGAAACTTAGAAATACCACACTAACGAAAGCCACACCCTACAACTACTCCCATTTCTTCGTAGAAATCTCCTCTACACTTCCTGATAACCCTGCTGATAACTCCGACTTTAAAGAGTGATACTGGTGACAGAACCAGTATCACTCTTTAAAGGATTCGATGACTAAAATATTAACCTAAATGATTTTTGTAAATAAACGAACATTAATTTATTAGGCACAACATTTTAATAATTCACGTTGATCACTTTTCTGCTCTGTAATATATCAGAGATGCAAAGTATAACAAAGTTCCAAGTTGGAGTTTCCTTTAGACCAATTCTTATTACAAAACGTAAAACTCTTTTTATTGCTTGGAGCTTAAAAGCCATTTATTAGGACAAGAGATAAAAAGAAATCTTGAACATCATCGTCAATGTACAGTACCTTTACAAGGGGGCTTTTATTTAATTTAAGTGTTGTACACTTTACACAAGTAGCTATTATCGTCTAATTCGCCTCCAGTTGCCAATGCTTAATTTGTTTGATTTTCTCGTCTTGTGTTCTTTCTGCACACTGAATTTGTTTATTATTATTAGTAGTAATAGTATTAAAATGTACTGTACCTATTAAAATTTAATTCGCTAAAATAAGCACCAAGTAAGAAAAGGTTAAGAAATAAGAATCTTTGTTAGATTAAAGAAACTTTTGGTTGCATGAGACAAACAGACAATTTGTAATTTCGAACCCTTCTCAGTATATAAGAATTTCTGTAAAATACAATATTGAAACGTTCGACATGGATAATCCAAATTATAAACTGTAATGAACGTTTACTATTGCTTTTATTTCTGAAATCATTAATCAACACCCATTTGAATGGAAAATAAAACAATTATATAGCCTAAATGTATTCAATAAAGAGTAACATATATTACTAATATAATTTAATGGGAAATTTTTAAATAGGTTTGATGTATTGCATAGTGTTATTTAAGAAATTACATAATTTCTTTTCTCTACTGGAAGTTCTTATGTAGTTAATCGAGGTTACTTGCTCCGAATCTTATCTCCATTCTCAAGATTAAAGGCAGACAAGCATATCTGTCCTTAATCTTGAAAAGCTAAGCGACAGTGAGAATTTATATGTCTACAATTTTATCAAATATCTATTTAACAATACCATTTTTTAAAACGTATTTAATCTATCATACGATCACTCACTTTTACACGAACTAAAAATTAAAATAATTTATGGAAATATAATAGTAATTTCAGTAGACATGTGTAATGTATAATCATCTTTCATTAACTTTAAGTAATAATAAATAATGAATTTATCAAATTTAAATATTAGTAAAATAAAAAAGACCTACCTATTATATAATCGAATACATTATTATGTTCAGCATAAGAAATACAAAGCTGAATCAATAAAACTATAGCAATATATTTTATATCCAACATATTGTGCTCTATGATGATTCAAGTTTAAGCAGCCTTTATATATCTTAACTGGTTACTTAAGACTTCATATTCAATGTTGTGATATTTATATAAATTGTATCTTATTAATGGCAAGGAACTGAAAATGGGGCAAAATCGACATATAGCCTATTTGTTTTATTAAAGTGCATAAGTAAAAGCATGGTTGAACAACGGTACCCTGAGGCAACACCAGTGTATATTAAAACACTTATATAATCAAGTAAATGTACGTAAATTTGTCAATAAAAAAATTAATTTAAAATAAATTAATTATTACTTTATTAATTTACATAAATGATTAAAAATCAATTGAAATTCAAGTCATTATTGAGGTCCGAACTTGTGTCCTATATACTGTCGCCGATTTTATAAAGCTGATGTGTTAGGAGATGGATTCGGTAGGTCTACGTCACATTATATAACTTTATTATATGTTAATAAATATTAAAATATTTAAATTTAATATTTTTAAATGTAATTTTTCTTTCACTTTATATTCAAATTATAATATACAATTTTTCAATAATAGCAGAATAAATATTATTGTGAAAAAGGCTAAGTGGTCCAGTGGTTGCACTACATAGTGTTGAAAAAACAGAACAAATTATATTTATATTTAGTAATAATTACAGAAGAAATAATTAAATTAAATGTTACTTTTTAAATAAGTATAAGTAGATGCTTATTCATTAGTACCTTTAGGCATTTATTCAAACAAATTACTCTTATTATTATTATCTTTTTTATGGTTGTAAGAGGAATATTAACAGGAAATATACAAAAGAAAAGTTTATTATANACAAATTACTCTTATTATTATTATCTTTTTTATGGTTGTAAGAGGAATATTAACAGGAAATATACAAAAGAAAAGTTTATTATAATATTAAGAATAAATATAGAATGGAAATTGTCATTTATTTTAATATAAAAATTCTTTAATAAAACTTTCCATATGTCTTGCTTGCAACAGAACATTCCAAACGAACAATACACTTCTGTTAGGAGAATAGTAACTTCTACACAGGTATTTATTAATTTTCCTTGTTATATGAAGTATTTGTTAGGTCCAATTTATTTTCAGATACGTAAAAAAATTCTCATAAAAGACTTTTCTTTATAAAATAATATTAAAATTCCAATACTTGGGCGTAAAATATATGTCACAATTGAAATTCATTTAAAATAAGAGGAAAAGTTTTTATCTATAGTTGAAATATAAACTTTATAAGATAGGAATGTAGGCATTTATAGTTTTTTCTAGTCTATTGTCTACTGTGCAGTCAGAAATCACTTTCTCTATTTTAAAATTAATTATAAATTCTAAGTTTTGACCTCGACACACTCATCAAGATTTTACTTTTTACCTTTATATAATTGTTGTTTATATATAAAGATCTCTCTAGTATACGTCCTTAACACAGATACATTGTGTACGCTTTAATAGATGCCAAGTTCATATATTATTGTAATTATTTAATCATGAATTTTGAGTATTAATTGTTGTTAACATAACGAAATTTTTGATGATTTCAGAGTTATAAAATAG
>NW_019388466.1:0-6652 GCF_000671375.1 Centruroides sculpturatus
GAGTGTCGACGAGCTACTGAACTTTAGATACAAGCCATTTAGCATCGTTTCTCTTATTTCTGCCAGTTTAGGGGTGTTTGGTGCCATTTACCAGATCGTTCCCATACACGAGACGGTACAAAGGAGGTCGGCCCTGTCTGGTGAAAGACAAAGAAAAATCATTAAACTCTTAGCCATAGCAGATTTATTTGCCTGTCTTGGTAAGAAACGTGACTTTATTTGGCTAGAAATAAATGCATATGTATGTATTCTATCTAACCGAATGATGAAATTGTTAATAAACGACAGGCGCTCCGGGTGTAAGTTGTGGTATGTAAACTGTCCGTTCGGTGACGTTCGACAGGAAAAAATTGTTTTGACCTTGAGTCAGATCAAAGCTGTGTATGACTCTGATACAAAAATCTGATGATTGTGTACTGCTTAATGATTGAATTGCTTCTTTTTTTTTTTTACTAGTTAAATGGATTTTTTTCAGTTAACGGGATGCCAGAAGACTACTGCAAAAGACTGTCACTTTTAATAGTTTGGCTCGTGCGACCGTGTCGGCCTCGAGTAGCCCGCTTGACTATTCGTGGAGTACTTGATGTTATATAGTTTTAGGGGAGTGTGGGAGCTTGCCTCACCTGGGTGCTGAAGTGTGAGTGATAGTGAACAATGAGAAGAATGTCTATGTGTGAAGTATAGACTGATATGTGTAAAAACTGATCTTTGGAGATGAATATTTTGCCAAGGATCAACAATTTTGAGAGTGGTGTGAAACCCCTCATTTGCAGCTTGAATCTTACCTGTTGTTGTATATATTGGCTGGCATTCCGTTAACTGAAAAGTACCATTAAATGCACGTATGAAGTATCGGTACGTAACTTATATGCATTTTTCATATAGATGCTTCGTATACGTGCATTTTTCATATACATTTCATATGCTAAATGCATTTCATGTATATAAACAATTCTACAAATGCAATTGTTTGATTAAAGCCAGATCGTCTGCTGAATTATTGGGCTATAATATTCACAAATTACTTAGTATCTAATTATTAACTTAGCCTTATTATAGCCTGATAATTTGGCAGATTGTCTTCATTTCATATAAATTTGATATATATGAAATGCTTAAAAGTAGCTATACTTATGATAAGTTAAAAGGCATTTTATTAAATGGTAGTATGGTTTGTCTTGGTGAAGACTGTGGCTGAAATTGAATGTGTTAATCAATTGCTATTCATTTTACTTTTAACATGTAAATTCTTATTGGTTAACTTCTAACTAATGCGCGATTCGTGTTTATGAATACGGGCATGACAGATCCGGGTTTAAATCTATTAGATTTGTAAAATTCTCTTCCATTTATATTGAGTCTCTCCTTTTCCATTTTCTACAGCTTTGTGCACTAGCAAAATCTGTAATAAGTTGCAAAAAGGTCTTTGTGTTATCACTTCAGTAGCATAGTTAGGTTTTTAAGGCCATACAGACTTCAGTATTATTATTAAATTAATTATAATTTTATTAGGTGACATTTAATTAGCTTAGTTTCTTCTATGTGTGCTATAGCTAGTCTTGCGTAGCCAAGTTTGATAGAATTCCTTCTATAATTTTCAATTGCTAAACGATGCATAAAGTAATGCTTCAGTAAATCTCTAAATTATCTAGACTTGTGTAGCACCAAAAATAGATTTACAAGTACACATCCAGTAAAGTACAAGTAAACATTGTATCTTACTAGAAACACAAAGGTTTTGAAAGGGTCAGTTAAAGGATTCCAGTAATCAAGTAGTGTAAAGTTTAAAAATAGATTTATTAAACTGAAAAAAAGTAATGTTTTCAGTTATATTTTTGATCTGTTTCCATTACTATTCGTAAATGCTTGAATTTGGGAACGTCAACCCGACAAAGGTCATTAAATATGACCGAAAATGTTAGTTCTTTTGTTTAATTAATAAACCTTTTTTGCTTCTGTACGAGGCTGTAATATTTTTAGAGATTTTTATACTATTTCATATATTAATAATTATTTTTTGTTTGAGAAATTGAAGTGATTTTTTTGCCAATTTATTCTTTCAAAATATTCTTAATTTGTTGTTGTTGTTGTAATTAGGACATAATAAGAATATTGATTTTTAAATAATCTTTGACATTAGCTATTCCATTATATTATAAAAAAACAAAATTACCTTTCTGCATGTCGTATAGAAGTCGTAAAAATCTGTGCTTCTTGATTAAGTGTCTTTTTGACTCCTTGTTGTACCTGCTCAATTTTTTAATCAACGTCGTAATGGATGGTCTCAGAACGTTTGTTTAGGGAAGTGCATGTGCGGTCGACACTTGTATCGTTGTGTGTTGCTTATGTCACCTTCAGATTCAATTGTTTTTTGTCTCTGATCTAACATGAAGATGGTCCTCTTGGTCTCATGTTTACCTCCTCTGTTTATTTCCTGTGATCAATCGCTTCTATAAGCCAAACTCATGGATCTATTCAGTTTCCTTGTTTTTGTCATAGGTGGCATAGTTAACAATCCTAACCTAACCTAACCATTCACAAAGATTTCCGAACTTCGTATCCAATCCTTAAATCTTGCTCTCTAAAATAATAGACTAATGCTTTTAATCCTCACTCATCCTGTCAATTTGTTGGCCATTGAAGAAAACTGTGCCCCAGTTCATTTATTAATTTGTTTATGGGTATTCCGAGTCTTAGCTTGGGTAATTTATACTTACTGCTGTTTTTTGACAGTGCTGTGATTGCATTTAATGTCAATCTGACACTCCTTTCCATCGCTTAAACTGTAAGTAAAAGTCATTAATTGTGAAATTACTATAAAGAAATAATTGAACATAATGATTTATACTTAAATTTTGTTTAAAATTCTGGTAAGGAGTTAATTATTTTTATATTTTAGTATTATATTAAGTAAGAAATTCCTTAATTTTATGTGAAATAAACCTGCTTATATGGAGTAGTTAAAATGTATGTAAATGTTTTACAGGAATTATAGTCAGATCTGTAATGTGGATCATCTTTTATGAAAATCGAACCGAATCTCAGAGAATGAACGATCATAGATTAGCTTGTGCGCTAATTTCTGTAAGTAACGTTCTTAGTTTTTAAATGTTCCCACTGTCATCTATTTGTTTTTAATACATAATTTGTTTTTAATTGCGATTCTTTTAGTTTTGGATAATGTACTTTTATACTTCTACTTACATGTGGACTGTTTGTTATGCTATCGACGTGTATGTTACACTTAAAGAAAATGCTTGGTAAGTAAGTTACAATTTGTTGAATATATATTTACGTGATATTAGTTATATGAAACAAAAAAGGTAAAGATACTGTTTTCTTGCTATAACTTTAGAGGGTATCAGATGTATGTTATGCCAAATATGCAGGATTGTAGAGCCAAATTATACCAAATATGGTATAAAAGTTCCTAAATGCAGTGTTTCGATAACCCATATTATACGTTGAAGGCTCTGTGAATGAGATGGAAAGTTTTGAAGAACTGGTTCGTTTGGTAACCATGACGCAAGTGAAATGTCAGTTTTAACAATGAGTGCAAGTGCCTACTGCTTTCGTAACGTCGAGTTAAGCAGGGGCAGTATTCTGGTCACCGTCTCTCGTCTCTCACAAGCCAGTCACTGATTGGCTAATCCAAATGATTAGCCAATCAGTGACTGGCTTGTGAGAGACGAGAGACCAGAGACGGTGACCAGAATACGGCCCCAGCAGTGGAATTTGTTTGGAAGGTTACTGGTCGGACAATGTTTACTTTAGGAACTCGGCAAACAAGATAGTTTAATTAATATTGTTTTGCCACTTCCAATTAAATGACTGGTTAGCTGGGACAATACTAGTTGCAGAATCTTTTACTGTAGGGTTTGGGATCACGTGTAATTTAGAGCATTACGGCCACTTCAAATGGTATTGGATATTCAGGGTTATTTCACATGCTCATTTGAAATTGTGAGTGGATTCTATTTACGTGAAAGTGGATTTAGCATTTGTCAAGATGGCAAATATTATTATATTTTTACATCATTTTTATCTTTTAGATTTATTTTTTTAATAGAAACAATTCATTGAAATTGTTTAGCTCCTTGATCAAAAACACTAGTTATATTTTTGTAAAGTTATCTGCTAACAGGCCTACCAGTGGCCAAGTGGATAACATACTGAACACTGGTTCATGGGTTTGGGTTTGAGCCTCACCAATGGACCGGACTTGTGGAGTTTTCTGGGTTTTCTTCGCTTTGTAACAGCTAAATAAGGGTCATTTTCCCTTAAAAGTTCTCCCTGGAAGCAGATCTCCCATGTCTCGTGTTTTTATAAAGAAATAAACCAAAAATTTTGTTAACAGATAGATTATTTTTCATGAAACACTATAAGTCTAATTAATTATTCAAATAAATTACAGTAGTACTCTGATTATCTGAGGTAATGTGGACCGATGCATCCTCAGATAACCAGAAATATAAGAATAAAATATAGTAAATAAAAATGTATAGACAATTCAGTTGTACATACAGACATTTAAAGCTGTTAAAACATGACAAGAGATGTTGTTCTGGTCTGCAGGAGTGTGTACAATATAAATATCTGAGACTTGGGGAGAAGCTTAACCTGGAAGTTTTGGTGGCAGGCTCATGATCATAGGGAAGAGATAACCCACATCTAGGGGACTTTTTAATCATGTTGTATATTGTTGGCAGTCTTATATTCACCACTTCCACATCATTTCTGCTTAGATGTTTGTGAAGGGTTCGAGAAGCTCTTAGTAATTCATTTATTATGTTGATTGAAATGCCAGTGTTTTGTTGCTAGTGTTGTGATATGCCACCTGATTTTGAAAATTGTATACTAGATTTCAACAAAACTCATAAAGCGTAACATTCTCCATTTCTTGGAGACGCTTGCCTTTCTGGACATGTTATTGTTTTAAACTTTCTTTAAATAGTCCTTTATAGTGTCTTGTTTCATACTATTTCCTCCCTGCATTGTCACAATGTTCCACAGTCACTTTGGCATCAGTCACTTGCTTGGTACAGATGTAGTTAAACTTACTACAGTAGTTACGTGTTAAGTATGTTTGCGGAAAATGCTTACAAATTATTAAAAGAGTTGCATATTTTCTTATACGCTCACTTCAGATATTGCGGAACCTCTGTTAAAACGCACTTATATACTTTGATTTTTTTTTTTTGTAATATTATTTACTTTATATGCGATAATTAAACTAGTTTTCGATATTTTAAACTATTTACTATTAAAATAAACCACTATAAGATATAAAATAGATTATTATTAAAAAAAAAATAACTACGACCGCTGACCTTGAAACACTTCATGAGGCCATACGACGCGGCGGCGGTCGTAGCTAAACGACGCTCTGGCCATCCAACCGCCGGCGTTCCAAGCCAAGTACGGAGACGTCCATGAGAGGCCACCACTAGCATGCAGAAAAACGTCTTACGAAGCCAGGATAATTTAACCTTGAGTGAAACTACATTATTTAATTGACGGCGGGTGGTCGGACGATGCTGTACGACCGCACGACGTACAACCGCCGGCGCGACAGATGGCAGTTAATGTGTTAAGTAGGACTCGGGTAATTAGGGTTACACTATATTTATTTCTAATTATGTAAATAGTTTTTAAAATAAGTTTACTGTTATTCTTAATTAACAAAACCTAAATTTTTTTTCAGGAAATTTAAATACTATCATCTCATTTCTTGGGGAATCTCTCTATTTTACGTAGCATGTGAATTTCTCATTTTATATGTGCCAGATTTTAAGTGAGTAAATGATTTTTGAATGAAAATTTATAATGAAATTGACCTTGTGAAAGCTTTTTATTATGATATTAATTAAATATATTACATTCCATTTAGGTGCCATTCGAAGATGCCGCTAGTTTTGGCTCATTACATTTTAACATTTATTGCCATTCTCATTCCGATGTTGCTGAATCCTATTTTATATGCATTAGCATCGAGTCAAGGTAGTTTTTTTTACTTTTGTCTTATTTTGGTAAATTTCTAATTATTTTTTCTTTCTAATTCACATATAATTAATACACTTGTAATGTACAGTAGACCCCCCTATAACGTTTAGATACGTTCCATGTTAATCAAATTTTACGTTGTAGGAATCATTAAATACATGAGCCAATCGCAGCCCGACGCGTGTGAAGTTTATGGACTAAGGCTGTTTGAAAGGTTTTCTTCTATAAAATTAACAGATTCTAGACTAATTCGATTCAACATTTCCAAAACACGTATAATTTTTTGGGAATAATCTGTAATACCGAGTGTGCACCGTTCGACTACGCCGTTGCTCAAGCTTGTTTTCATCGCGGAACAGCGCATGAAACGGCGGCCGCGATTTCTGATAACGAATTTTTCGCAGAAAAATAACTTGACCTTTGGAGACATCATTAATATAAATAATTTTTATGGCCATTGAATAACATGTTTCTTTCACAAGAAATGTATAAAATTAGTGCTGTATTAGACTTACGATACCTAATTTACATACTGTACAGACGATAATAAACTCAACTTACTAGCCTAAAATCTCCGTAGCGTGGCGCCAAGCGGCAGAAATTATATATATAATTATAATAAAGTTACAATAAATTAAGTTAATATATA
>NW_019388466.1:6961-7638 GCF_000671375.1 Centruroides sculpturatus
TCCCTATTGGCGAAAAACTTGACTAAGTGATTTTCGCAATCCTCTCTTGATGCCAATTTCTTATCACCGAGGAAATTTTGTAATGATAAAAAAAGATGGTAATCGCTTGGTGCCAGGTCTGGACTATAAGGTGGATGCATCAAAACTTCCCAACCAAGCTCCCGGAGTTTCTGGCGAGTCACTATAGATGTGTGTGGCCTGGCGTTGTCGTGATGAAGTACAACACCTCTCCTGTTAGCCAATTCTGGCCGCTTCTGATCAATCGCTAGCTTCAAACGGTCCAATTGTTGACAGTAGAGGTCCGAATTTAGTGTTTGGCCATATGGAAGCAGCTCATAGTAGATGATTCCTTTCCAGTCCCGCCAAATGCACAGCAAAACCTTTCTGGCTGTTAGTCCTGGTTTAGCCACCGTTTGAGCCGCTCACCACACTGACCACGATCGTTTTTGCACAATATTGTCATACGTAATCCATTTCTCATCCCCAGTCACCATCCATTTAAGAAATGGGTCGATTTCGTTCCATTTGGCCAAGGCTTCGCAGATGGAAATTCAATCCATCATGTTTTTTTCCGTCAATTCGTGTGGCACCCAAACATCAAGCTTCTTTTTGAATCCAGCTTTATGCAGATGGTTTAAAACTGTTTTGTGGTCAATCTTTAGCTCCTGGGCAATGCT
>NW_019388467.1:0-6844 GCF_000671375.1 Centruroides sculpturatus
TCTACTTTGCTTAAATTCTTTTTTTAACCTAATTGGTTGGTAAACTGTTTTCAGCTTCTAACTGCATCAGAGTTTATTTTCTTGGCATTTACCTAGAAATTTGCAATTTAATAAAATACAAAAAAGAAATAAACTCTTCTGCACTTGGCATTATCAAATTTTTTCTCTTTAATGTTACGCAATCCGACAGAGAACAACGTAAACATTAAAGTTGAAAAATAGCTACCCCCTTTCAACTTTTAATCGATAGATACTGCGATTTGCTACGGCTCCGTAGCCGTCTATGAAAAATCATAACTATTATTGTTATTACTTTAGCGATTCACCTTACAGAGTTATAGTTTTTACATCAGTAACATCTGGCGAATACAAAATGTGCTGATGTAGTTTACTAATGTCCATTACCATAACCGACATTCGACTAAAATTAAATTAATGGCTTTGCCAACAATATCTCTCTACCTGTACTATATTTATTTAATAAATAACACCGAAAAGAATAAACTACTAGAAGATATATTTGCTACATGAAAATCATATTTCATTTTTTTGCCAAGTTCATGTTAGGGAAATTTTATATATATATATATATTATTTTTACTGAAAGTTTCAGCAATTGCATTTACGTGTGGAGAATATCCATATACAGTTTTTAGTAATGTTTCAAGTTCTCAACATTAAGGAATTTCTTTACTAAATTTTGATACAGATCACGTGCAGTAAAAAACTTCTCTTATTATTTTAGCATATACGTTTTTGCTCCCTCTATTTTCCTACTAGAATAAATTTAGTGGTTTTATTCCCCTATCATCTCACTAGAGTAAATATACTTATCTCCCCTCTTCTGGGCTCTAAAGGATAAATTACGAAGTAGGATCTACAGAATTATACATATCGATTTTCCTGTTATTTTTTCCTATTTCACAAACATTATTACTACTTTATCTAGTCTTTTATATCATAAAAAGTTAATTAGAGAGCCAGAAGTTATGATACTAGTAACAAGAGTTTCACCTTGAATCTAATAAAGAAAAAAATTAATTAAAAATTTTTTTGTTTAATGAATAAAATTTTAGAATTTTTAAGGTTTTTAAAAGATATCTACGTATAGATAAGGTTTTTCTAGCTATAAATCAATTTAAGGAGAAAGTCCTCATCACAGGAGCAAAGCTCTTTCAAAATTGATTTACGGGCTTTTTTTTTAAAGAAATTTACTCGGTAAAATTTAAATTAAAATTCTGCCAAACTAGTTAATGTTTATACAGTATATTTAGTTCAGATGGGGACTGTTTATATAGAGCAATGAATGAAATTCCACCTGCACACAAATTTAATTTAACAGAGGATTTCTCTTAAGCAAATGGACAAATTGCTGAATGTGTTAGCACATTACTAATCATTTCAACGGTTGTTAATTAAGGGTAGATGTTCTTAGATAAGGCAAATATCCTGCTTTATTCGAACAGAAGAGAGGGCAAAGGCCATTAACTCTTAAGCAAAAGGATCAAGATGAAGTGCTTTTAAAATATTTATTCTTTATCAGATACGCCCGAATTAAAGAAACGTAGCTAATCCGGATTAAGTAATCAATTAAGTTTAATCCCAGTGAATAATTTGCCATGAGGATTATTCTATGTTTATTAAACAGAAGATTGTTTCGCTTATTACAAAATCTTCAGCGCGTGACTAGTCGCGAATCGCTATCGCGATGTGCTATTTTGCGCTCTGTCGAAGCAGGAATGTTAAATCGAATTAAATTGTAATCGAAACTAACTTGTTTACTATCCTAAAATAAATATTTCGCTTATTTGACTGTTAAATATTGTACGGCATTTTAAATCGAAACTCGCTCTTCTCGCTTCTTTCAAAACTAGCGACTCGAGTTCATCGCCTCGCTGGCGATTTTTTTTTTATTTATTTTTCGAAAACAGTTTCTGTAAAAAGATATCTTTAAAAATTGTTACGGGGAACATCCGAGATAAATTTTTAATTTAAAAAATCGATTCAAAAACATGTTTTGAATATAAAAAAAAATCGTGGTTTCGTATATAAAAGTCTATTTAAAATAGTTTAAAAAATAAAAATCGATTTAAAAAAACGCTATAAACTTCATTCAAACTGCGACATATAATTTTGTATATATTATACTTCAGTCATTTATTTATTTTTTGATAATTTAACAGAATATTTACGAATCAAGCAAAAGCTTTTTGTTATAAAAGAAAAAATTAAAATACATTAAAAACTCGATAATACTAATAACTTTGAAAGCATAGGTAATCAATAATGTCTAAGCTAGAATGAATATCAGCGCTGCATGAGGTATATTTTGATAAATAGCTTGCACACCCAATTAATTATGTTTGCCAATCCACCAGTAATCTTGCACCATTAACTGTACAGATTATATATAAAGATTTGTGTTAGATATTCTTATCAAATAAGAATTCTCATTGCTAACAATCACTTTCTCTACTTTCTCCTCCACACAATTCTTTCAATGATCAACAAACAAGTCGAAAACCTCTCGCAAAGGGAGGAATCATCATTTGATTTAATCTACGTGGACTAAAGAGGTTTAGGTTTTCCTTTTTGCTAGGATCAACAGTAAATGTTTAAAAAGTTTATCAGTAACTGTAAAGTGTTTGTGAAGCAGTTTATTTAATAAAAATACAAGAGTCAGAACAAAAATCTGTTTACATTCGAAGAGGAAATTGATAATTGAAATAGAAAGAAAACGAGAAATCTAATATACTCAAGGATTGTTTTTTTTTTCCTCTTTAAACATCCTACAAACTAAATAATTTTAATTTTAAATAATGAAAATTTAAGATTCTGGAATATAAATCTTGTTAATTACATAATAAATTCAGATAAAAGAAATATAAAAATATTTTGGCAATCGAGAGTAGACAAGGAATTCCTGTCTGAATGATAAGTTAGTGTATTCTGAGAAGATAAGGAATAGCTGGGAACAATCGAGAGGCGGGATCAACACAGAAACAAAGGTCAACATCGAGAAAGAAATCAATGAGATAGAAAGAAAAACAATATGAGCAATACAGCGTGAGCCATAAATCCCAGAATAAGGAAACGCACTGGATGCTGTAATATGTGTAATGAGGCCATAGCCAAGATTCTTTACTCTAATTACTCCGCTTAAACGAAACAACAAATTGTCTTTATCTATAAATCCAAAATTAGTTTAGAAAAATTATTTNTACAGCGTGAGCCATAAATCCCAGAATAAGGAAACGCACTGGATGCTGTAATATGTGTAATGAGGCCATAGCCAAGATTCTTTACTCTAATTACTCCGCTTAAACGAAACAACAAATTGTCTTTATCTATAAATCCAAAATTAGTTTATAAAAATTATTTTAAAAAATATATATATTCAATATTATTTCCTCCATTTTTTTTTAATTCTTTTTTCTTTCCTTTCTTCGATTTATTATTTTATGTTCCGAAATCAATTTCTGTCTTTATAGTTATATAAAAATTTTCTAGAATTTCAATGTAAAGTGCTAACGTTGCATTAATCTAGACGGAGTTTAGTGAACAAAATGCTGGCATAGACATATATTACTAGAGTTTGAACAAAATTCTTTAAATTTATGAAAGTTTTAATTGATTTAAAAATAAAAAAATAGCGTTAATGGATATATTTTAAATACTGGTAAAACATTAAAATAATTTTTTCTTGTAACGTCAAAAAATTTTTTTTGATATAAAATGGAAAAAAATACGATGAATCCGGCTGCTTCCATCTAGTGAGAAAAGTGTAAACTATTCAGCATTTAATTATTTTTTTCAGTTTTATTAATTAAAATACTTTCTATAAAATGTAATTTTATATTTAATTCAATAACGAGATACATTTGTCATTCAAGATATGTTAATAACTTATTAGAAACGTTTTTATTTTTGGATTTTTTCAACCATTATTAGACTTTCTCATTATCTTCCTCTAATGAGCAAATTCTGTTCAATTATTCAAATAATTTTTTCGCTACTTTTTTTAAGACTCACACCCATTTCTGTCAGATATACCGATGCGTATTTATAACGTTAAACTCCCAATTTATCGCCCTAGAAGAATCGGTTTCCTCCCTTTTCGTGTCGAATGTTTCCTTTGAAACGTGAATTGTCACTCACTCTTCCCACTCTCTTATCTTCTTGTTCCTAAATAAAAGGGGGAAAAAACACTATTAATTCTCTAAAAAAATGTCCAAAAAATCCTAATCCAATTTTTTTTTTTAGTTTTGATAATTCATAAATGTAATACCAGATGGCAATACGTGTGTACAGTTTCTTAGCAGAAAGGGAATGTTATGGCGGCAGTTTACCGTTTATAAAAATTGAATTCTTCATAATATATAAATATTAATGTTATAAAATTCAGAATATATTTATTTTTAATAATATAAAATTCATTTTCTGCATTTTTATAGATAAAAACATGTAATATATCTCTATATCTAATGGGTCATTTAAGTTACTACATGCAAAACAAAAATAAAAGTTTAAGCAGATTAGTTTAATTATTAAGAAAAAATAAAGCGGTTAAAATTTATTAAATAGGATAATTTTTTAAATAAAATTCTTTAATTAAACTAAATTGCGTAGAATTATTTTTATTATATTATTATTATTTTTTTAATGGCTCTAGAAGTGCATTGCAGTTTTATAATATAAATATTTTGTAAGAATTAAAGCTCGCTACATAAATTATATTTTATTCGCTACAGATTAATTTAAAATCTGATTAGAAAAGTTCGTAAACCATTTACATACGATCTTTGATAAAAATATTAAGAAAAAGAAAATAAAATTCCTATTAAAATTTAAAAGTAACGTAACTAAATTTTTAAAAAAGAAATTTAATATCAGTTTTTTTTTATTCATGTCTTCCAAAAGTGATTCTTTTTTTAATTCGGAGTTCGAATCTCTCCAAAATAAAAGTAAAAATATATACATATTCGTACTTAAAATGAATAAAACTGTTATATAATTTATAAGAAATTATTGATTCCCTACTCCTTAAGTAGAAATATTTTAAAATTGAATTGGTAACTGTGAACATACAAATAATATACTAAAGCCAAGAACGTTTCAATAGCGGTAGAAAGGATCGATAGCGAATTTTCCAATCCTCACACGTATTTACCTTCAACCTAACATTCACCAAAGCGTATTGATAGCAAGTAAATTATTAAAATTTAAATTCATATTAGTAAATAACTGAATAAACAATACCGAATAATTTCCATCACGAAACAAAACTAAGAAAAGTCTTTAAATATTAAAACACAATAGAAAAGCCCTTATATAGGCCTATATTTTCATTTAAAGTTTTTTTTCCGCATTATTTACCATTTGAATTATATTTTATAAAGTCTTCGATGTGAACTTGAGTGTAACCTTTAACTTATTTTATAAACTCCAATTCGTCTATCAAAAAGTTAANTTTTTTAAATAAAATTCTTTAATTAAACTAAATTGCGTAGAATTATTTTTATTATATTATTATTATTTTTTTAATGGCTCTAGAAGTGCATTGCAGTTTTATAATATAAATATTTTGTAAGAATTAAAGCTCGCTACATAAATTATATTTTATTCGCTACAGATTAATTTAAAATCTGATTAGAAAAGTTCGTAAATCATTTACATACGATCTTTGATAAAAATATTAAGAAAAAGAAAATAAAATTCCTATTAAAATTTAAAAGTAACGTAACTAAATTTTTAAAAAAGAAATTTAATATCAGTTTTTTTTTATTCATGTCTTCCAAAAGTGATTCTTTTTTTAATTCGGAGTTCGAATCTCTCCAAAATAAAAGTAAAAATATATACATATTCGTACTTAAAATGAATAAAACTGTTATATAATTTATAAGAAATTATTGATTCCCTACTCCTTAAGTAGAAATATTTTAAAATTGAATTGGTAACTGTGAACATACAAATAATATACTAAAACCAAGAACGTTTCAATAGCGGTAGAAAGGATCGATAGCGAATTTTCCAATCCTCACACGTATTTACCTTCAACCTAACATTCACCAAAGCGTATTGATAGCAAGTAAATTATTAAAATTTAAATTCATATTAGTAAATAACTGAATAAACAATACCGAATAATTTCCATCACGAAACAAAACTAAGAAAAGTCTTTAAATATTAAAACACAATAGAAAAGCCCTTATATAGGCCTATATTTTCATTTAAAGTTTTTTTTCCGCATTATTTACCATTTGAATTATATTTTATAAAGTCTTCGATGTGAACTTGAGTGTAACCTTTAACTTATTTTATAAACTCCAATTCGTCTATCAAAAAGTTAAGGAAAAAAAACCTCATTTCCTAAAGGTAAATATGTCAGAATTGTATGTCCATAGAACTTCAATACTCCTCGGGGTTAAACTAACCTGGTCAAGGAAAGTTTTTGTCAAACTTTCTTTTTTAAAATCACTTTTCACTGTTAATCGAAGTTTGAGTTTAGCAATTTTCTTTCT
This sequence comes from Centruroides sculpturatus, assembly GCF_000671375.1. Taxonomy (NCBI): domain Eukaryota; kingdom Metazoa; phylum Arthropoda; class Arachnida; order Scorpiones; family Buthidae; genus Centruroides; species Centruroides sculpturatus. The sequence goes on from NW_019388467.1 coordinate 6,522, forward strand.
TTTTTCGGACTGTTAACTTTTATTAACTGGATTTTAGCTTTAAGCGCAATTTTTTCAACATTTTTTCCTTTAGTTTTAGCTCTCTCTGCCCTGTGGACAATAAAAGGGCTCGTTTTCCATAACCATCGTAAGTTTGGCCAGGCCCACAATTCGGTCAATATCCGGGACTTGCCGCCCATAAAAGATTCTCCGGGATACGATGCTGAATCCCTCAGAGAGGTTATAACTGACGCCTTAACCGCCTCGGTTATCCAGCGATTAATAACTATTTAAATATATCTACTTTGATTCAATTGTAAATAAATATTTTCGAACAATTGTAT
>NW_019388468.1:0-6818 GCF_000671375.1 Centruroides sculpturatus
TGTTATTATAGTTAATCTTATTGATATTTTATCAAATTTATGATATATAGTTAACTTCAGTTACAAATGCATTAATCGAGTCATAAAACACCATTGGGTCCATGTTTTACGGAACCAAGTAAAAATATATAAATGTGGGGTTTGTAACGAATTTCAAGACACTAATAGCAGAGTCGGTAGATTAACTACCGACTCTGCTAATAGCCGAGTATTAACCAAGCGAGGATCCTCGCGCGAATTGCAAATAAATTCGTCCACGAAACCGGATTTAATAGGAAATAATTTAAAAATTCATTTTTCAAAATTATTGAACGTCAAAGTTTATAATTATATTTGACATTTTGTAGAAAACTCGTAATGAAAGCGTGAAAAATATTCTGCCTGAATTATCTACGTTACTATTGCTTACTATTGTCGAAACTTTCACCAAAATGATTAAATTTAAATAAATTTATAAATAAAAATTTTAAATTAATCAGATTTTGCAAAGGAAAAGAAAACAATTACACAATATCAGAAGGCTGCGGTAAATTTCTGATTTGTGTGGAATACGCAAGGTGGCGCAATAAGTAAAATCATTACTGACAGATTAGTCCTGTTGCGCGAAGTAAAATCGTTTTGAAAGTTGTAAATACTTAAGTTATTTTTCTAATATTTACTTATATTAATAAAACTACGTTTAAGTTTTTTATTTAACAATGGCTGTTCATTCGGCTCCACCAAAACGTAAAGAAATTTATAAGTATGAAGCTCCTTGGACTGTATATTCAATGAATTGGAGCGTTAGACCAGATAGAAGATTTCGTTTGGCATTGGGAAGTTTTATTGAAGAATATAACAATAAAGTAAATATCTTATAAATGTTTTACTATTGCATTAAATCAATGACAATATATGTATTTATTTAAGCTTATTTATATATATTTTATTGTGAATCATGATTACTTGTTTGATATAACTTTCAGAAATATATACAGTAAAAAATGTTGCATTTCAGAGTAAACTGTTGGTGGGTATTTGGCTTTATTACAGCTTGGTCAAATGCATTGTTATAGATGAGCATAAAACTATAATGGATCTTTGGATTTTCATCCTTTGAAATTAATGTATTGAAAATTAATGCAACATAACACTTACTTGGCAGAAAGAATAATTCGTCACTAAACACCTTTGGTGCTAAGAAACACTTATTTGCTTATACTGTATTTATATAAGACAATCTCACATACAGATGAGGCGTGACTTTAAAGATCAAAATAAAATTAGATTTATTAATTCAATTGTAATTTTGTTTAATCACAAGTAAAATATTATTAAATGCACACATTGTTCTGCAAAAATTACTGGCATTTTAAACTTTAAAGAAAAATTTTGTAAAATTGACAACATAATTTGTTCGTATAAAGCTGGACAATCGGGAACCTTTTTTTGGCAATTCTTAATGGTTGAATCCACACTTATGAGTTTCTCCAAATTCTGATTTCCGAATAATTGTCTGTTTTCATGGGAATGGATTAAAACTTATATTGCATTCCCGTGTGATTTTGGAATTTCGATTGGAATTTAATTCAAAAGTTTTGCTTTTCCTATTTCTATTCATCTTTACTCTTGACAATATACAAGAACGATTCAAACGATCCAGTTAAAATAGTTTTGTTTTTAAACACTAAAGTGTGAACATCTGATAAAAACTGCAAATACACGGTTCACAAAAATTATTGCAAAAAGACAAATAATCCTTCACTCGCGAGTATAGGATGACCTAGGTTTTTGAAGCAGAGAAAAATGAATAAAAACCTTGTCTTATATGCGAGAAAATATGGTATACTGATGTTTTCAGCCTAATGTGTGGGCTGTCCTTAGGTGACTGAATAGAATGCATCATATACAGAACATTAGAACATAAAATTGTAAATATTTGAATATAAAGAACATAAAAATTCTAAAAATAACATAAAGGTGATGTAAAGTAAAATATAAAAGTAGAATAAGAACTAAGTTTTAAATTCAAAAATATATCTTAGCAAATGTGGTAACTAGGAGTTTCTATAATGAAGCTTATCTTTTACAATGAACTTTCATGCTTATGGTAAAATGTATGCATCTCTTGCATTAATACATTTATTCCCATGGATGAAACTAACTTCTGATACTGAAGCTATATTGAGGTAGTATATTGGACTATTGATTGACTTATCTAAAATGTAGTGTGTCCCTAAAGTCTTGACACATACAAAGATACATATTTTCAAGAAATAAAATTCATTAACAATAATTTATTTAATTGGAGTATCAAATAATGAATTAAATGACATTAGCGTCCTTGACTTTTTTTCTGAAAATGATTTCCATCATTTTTAGAAAAAGAAGTCAAAGGGGCTAAAGTCAAGTGAACAAGGAGACCACTCTACATGACCATGTCTATGCCCATGTCATATGGTCACATGGATGTGAATAATATGAAATACTAGTCCAATTCTTTCTTTATTCAACAAAGCCATATTTAAAGTTGAGAAAATTATCATCTAGGCGTTAACAACCTACATCTATGGCTACAAACAACCATAGTGATAGCTGTAGGTTGTTAACGCCTAGATGATAATTTTCTCAACTTTACTTATCCAATATTCAGCTGTGAATTCCAATATTATTTTTCACTTTTAAAGCCATATTTAATTTGTGGAGAGAAAAATTATAGTTAGTGAGATTTCCTGTGTGTCCAGACTTTAGGGACACCCTGTACATTTGCAAGAGCAATTTCACCTTGCAACATATTGTTCAATTGGCTATTAATGCATTCTGCACAATATATTAGTGTCATCCAGTTAGGAAGTTGAGGACATCAAAAGCCTTGTACCTTTCTAGATGACATTTGATACATCATTCCCATACATTTATGCAACACACCAAGCATTTGGGGTTGAAACTCAAATGCAAGAGTGTCCCACCTAAATTGGGACATATGGCCATATTAGTATATCAGATAAATTATGATATTTTCTATAAAAAGTTGAATAAATGTCTTAAAAGAAGTTTATTAATTATATTAATGAGTCTGAAATAACGATTCTAGCATTTTTTTTGAAACATTTTTATTTTTATTTTATTGTAGATCAGTTTTAGTATATCATTTACAGTGAAATAAAAAGAAACAACAATCAAATGATATTAACTTGACAAATTAAACCTGTAATTTCTATTATTTAATTTTTTTTACTTAATTAAACAAATGTTTTCAGCTAATTTAAATAGGTATCAAGTTGTAACTACTTTTACTATCAAATTCTGGAAGATTGATTGAAAAATGTAATGAATGAATGGTTTTATATTTGTGCTTGCTTTTGTTTTGTAGGTTCAAATAGTTTCCTTAGATGAAGAAACATCAGAATTTACTGCAAAAAGCACTTTTGATCATCCATATCCAACTACCAAAATTGTGTGGATTCCAGATACTAAAGGCATGTATCCGGACCTTCTTGCGACAAGTGGTGATTATCTAAGAATTTGGAGAGCTGGAGAAACTGATACAAGATTAGAGTGTTTATTGAATAATGTAAGTTGTAATTGTGCAAACATTTTTTGATAACTTTAATAAAATTTCAAACTTAAATGGTGACTGATAAAGTTCAAATATTTTAGTTTCAAACATTATATGAATTTTACAATTCTAGACAAATAATTTAAAAATTCATATAAGATTTAAATCTAATGTTATATTCAAAACAAAATATACATTTTATTTATTGGGTTATCATATCACATGTTTATCACTTTAATTTCAAATGTTATTCATTTGAAATTAAAATAAACAAAACCATTTTCCCCAAAAAATTTTTTACATAAAGCAATATTGGGAAAAAGTATTTGAACAGCAACAATACAGGTTGAATGTCAACTTGTATTCAGTCATCGATAATCTGTTTCCTTCAGATTTAGGCATGGATTTCAGAGTTCATTTTGAAATTTACTGTATTGACGCACTACTGTTTTCTGGAGGTGCCTAACTAAAATTCTGTAGAACTGTTTTATTTAATTGATGAACATTAAAATTTCATTTGCTTTTCATTTAGTGTTCAATTTTCTTTCTTTAAAGGATTATACAGGTAGTAATTTTCTGTTAAATGTATACGTCATGTATAACCATAAAAAATCCAGCACTCCTCAGAAGGTTTCCAGATTTTTGAATGTCAACCTGTAATAATAAAAGGATCTTTATATTCAACAAAATAACAGGAGTTAATATTTTGTTGATCTTCCTCTTGATCTTATTACAGCTTTTATTTATCTTGGCATTGTCAAATTGCCAAATTCATTGAAGGTGTCTGAAAATTATTTTACTTCAGCTAACTGTAATAGCTTCTTTAAGTTTGTCTTTATTAATTAGTGCCCTTTTATCAACCAGCATTTTCAGCTTTGTCCATAAATTTTTAATATGAGTTAAATGTGGGCTATTTGCAGGCCAGATTAATGTTTTAAAGTTCTTAGACTTCAAAAATTCTTTTGATTTTATTAATAGAGAGATTGTGGCTGATATTTTTATCACAAAAATGTGAATGTCGAATGTTTGGAGCCACCTTCCTGTAAGCCTAGAAGTTTGACAATGGCATTTGGAATGTTGAGCATGATTCCACTGACATTCCAAACACCATTGTCAAACTTCTAGGCTTACAGGAAGGCAGCACTGAATGTCTGACGTTCACATTTTTGCAATGAAAACGTCGGCCACAACCTCTCTAATAAGAAATTTAGCAAACTTTGCCTACTTGAATAAAAAATTTATTTTTTTCTTTCTAGAATAAAAACTCAGATTTTTGTGCTCCACTTACTTCTTTTGATTGGAATGAAGTTGATCCAAATTTATTGGGTACATCAAGTATCGATACTACCTGCACCATCTGGGGCTTAGAAGTAAGTAAAAATTATTTTAATTTAAATTCTAAAATTTAGCTTCAATATAAATTGTAAATGTGTTAACATATTATATTCTTGGAGAGAATAGAAGTCATAAAATTTTAGTATTAGTAGTTAAAGATTTAACTACTAATACTAAAATACAATACAAATTTAATACTAATACAAATTTAGTATTAGTAGTTAAAGATATAACTACTGATACAAACCTTTAGTATTAGTAGTTAAAGATTTTGCAAATAACATTTCCTCAATGATTTTGTCATTTTTAATGTATCGCACATACACCAGTAATAACGCTTCATTATTGCGAACTATACTTTCATCCAATTGTAATGTAAATTCTGTGTTTTGAAGATCTTCACAAAGTTGTTCTTCATCATCATTAGCCATCTCATCAATTCATCTGGAAACAGTATTGTTGCTTAAAGGAATGGAAGAAATTATACTGTTTGGATTTAATGTAGTCATATCACTTAAAATTTCTCAAACAGCTGGAATTATTAATTTTTCCCCAATATTATGAGGCTTGCCACATTTTGCTATTAACAATGAAATTTTGTATGAAGTCACAAGACCCTTGTTAAGTTGAATTGCCGAATCCTTAAATAAATTCACAACTGTTGTACGATTGTCTAACTTCTTTTTTAAATTAAGAAAATATTCAAAATCTTTGTACTTCTTATTGGGATGTTTTCTTGATAAATGTTCTTTCATTCTTGAAGGCTTCATTCCTTCGTTTGAAAAAACTTGATGACATTCAAGACACATTGGTAACTGCTCATTACTTGGCGTAGCAATAAAACCAAATTTTAATTATTCAATGGAATATTGGCGACATTTTCGTTTTTCAGACATGGTTTAATGTACTGTTTAATTTTCTAAAAAATAAAATTTTTGATAGATTTATCTTGAATTTTTCACTTGAAATTTTAAGGGGAAGGAGCGGGTTGTTCGGATTTCGTGGTAACCGATATTTTCAGAGGGTCCTAGAGAGTAACTATGAAAAATTTGGGCCTGATCGGTCAAAGGGTTTAGCAGTTAATGGGAGATAAATTAGGAGGAGGAATGGAGGTCTAATTAGCAGTTAACGGGAGATAAAATCAAAAGGAGCAGTGGGGTGACCAGGTTTTATGGTAACCGATATTTTCAGAGGGTCCTCGAGAGTAACTATGAAAACTTTGGGCCTGATCAGTCAAAGGGTTTAGCAGTTAATAGGAGATAAAATCAGGAGGAGCGATGGAGGGTTTAGAAGTGAATGGGAGATAACATCAGGGGGATCAATGGGGTGACCAGGTTTTATAGTATCCTATACTTTTTGAGGATCCTAGAGATTAACTAAGAAAAATTTGGGCCTGATCGGTCAAAGGGTTTAGCAGTTAATAAGGGTATAGAGATTGGAGGATTGTAATGTTAAGATATTCTATATTCTCCGAAGATCCTGGATAGTAACTACACCTAGATGCAGATCGGCCAAAGGGTTTATAAATTGCGTACAGAACAGTCATCCATACATTCTAATACGTTTGAAAAAGATTTATTTTGAAGATCCTGTAGATAAATATGAATTTACTCAGATATTTTTAGTTAATTACATAAGAATTTAATAAAATAAACTACAAAATAGTTTACTGCAAAAGGAACAGAATGATAATTTGTTCCAAATAACACAAAAGAATTTAAAATTTCCAAAAGAACATTCATACAACAACACCACACCATGAATGAAATCCTAACTTAAAAAAATAACAAAATGCAGTTTAAATATTCTTACACATTTTATTTATTTATTTATTTATTTTCTTCGAAATTTAATATCGTACTTCACGAGCGAGAAAAGTACAGTACAATATTGCAATTTCAGTCATCCATAAATCAAAATGGCGACCTCCACTCCTACTGCAACT